>NC_092340.1:136652500-136787500 GCF_046630445.1 Rutidosis leptorrhynchoides | reverse complement strand
AGAACATTTAGAAAAGACACTTCGTGATGAATGTTATTATTTTGACGGGAAAACGATCGACAAAAATAACATTCAAGATAATATTGTTCGTGAAGAATGCTAACGTTTTTTTTTTCCATGTTTTGTGAAGTAACATTTAGCTCGATTTAGAGTTTAAGGTTTAGGGTTTAGGGTTTGGTGTTTTGGGTTTATTCCATAAACTCAAAACACCAAACCCTAAACCTTAAATCTTAAACTCTAAACCGTTTGTGTTAAAAACTCAATCTAAATCCTAAATCTAAACCCTAAATCTAAACCCTAAACCCTAAATTTCTAAATCTTAATATCTAAACCCTATAAATCCTAATATCTAAACCCTAATATCTAAACCTTAATGTCTAAAACCTCAACATACGCTCGAAAAACACGATAATTGTTATATATTACTTCTTCGAGCGTTTTTCTGCCAAAATAATAACATTCATCACCAAGTGTCTTTTCTAAATGTTCTTATTTTTATCCAATCTATAATGTTTGTGAACAAAGTTTTTTCAAAAAACGAAAAAAAAATTTGCTTCCCCCCGCTTCCCCCCGATTGGTTACTTCCCTCTTGATCCTACCACTATATATATATATATATATATATATATATATATATATATATATATATATATATATATATATATATATATATATATAATCAAGAGGGAAGCACTTTTTGGAAGAACATTTAAAAAATACATGCATCATGCGTAATGTTTTACGTAGAGTTTTTTTTAGGGTTTAGAAATCAGGGTTTAGAAATTAGGTTTGGGTTTAGAAATTAGGGTTAAGGTTTAGAACCTAGGTATTGAATTTTTAACATAAATGGTTTAGAATTTATAGTTTAGGGTTTAGAGACTAAATCCAAAATACTAAACTCTAAACACTAAATCGGGCTAAATTTTGAAAAACAAAACTTCACATAAGATGATTAAAAAACGATGAAAAAAAATCTAATTAAAACATTACCCATGATGCATGTTATCATTTATTTCTTTGAGCATTTTTCCACCAAAACAATAACATTTATCACAAAGTGTCTTTTTAAATGTTATTATTTTCATGTGATCTTAAAGTTTGAAAATAAAATTCGAAAAAAATGAAAAAATAAAACTAATAACTTTATTTCCTCCTTCCCTAAAAAACGTGCTTCCCTTTTGTTGATGACTATATATATATATATATATATATATATATATATATATATATATATATATATATATATATATATATGTGTGTGTGTGTGTGTGTGTGTTTGTGTGCGTGCGTGCGTGCGTGCGTGCGTGTGTATGTATGTATGTATGTATGTATGTATGTATGTATGTATGTATGTATGTATGTATGTATGTATGTATGTATGTATGTATGCATGCATGCATGTATGTATGTATGTATGCATATATGTTGTATGTAAATGTCCATCAAAATGTGCATGAATGTTATCCTGCAAGCCCTCATAGAGGTTGTAAAAACCGTAGGAGATCAATATCTAATATAAAACATCACGAATCAAAACTAAAACTCGAATACATACCGCAATTTAACCAACACCAGTTCTATTACTATCACACGATCTCGGATTCGTTAACCACCGGTGCCAATTAATAGGATCCTTGATCAACCTGCCCGAGATCCATTCAAAGCTTTCAGCTTGAATTTTGTTTTGGATCATAGGAGCATTCGATTTCACCTTTTTGAAGATCACTTGATTTCAATATTTCTTAATAAGATAACAACAAATCAAAACCGCAACTTGCCTTTTCTCTTTGCCTGAGTGATGAGATTTGATCCAATTCCTTGGAGTAATTCTTCTAAGCTCATATTTGAGAAGTTGTTTATATTTCACCACTGATCAAACATATTCCTGCGGTCAGGGCAAAGATAAGCTTAAGTGCCAGAAAGGGGTTATAGAGATCAGCGGCATTAACATTCTGGTATGGTTATTGTGGTTAACCCTATTTGAGACGATGATCTCGAAAAGGTGGTTATGGTTGATGGTCGGATCCTGATCGTCGATGAGGGAAAAATCCTACATAGAGTATAGGTAAAACCTTAGGTGATAGAGATGAGAGGCAAGGCCATGTCTCATAGTTCGTTCAAGATGACTTATGTGTATGAGGTAGCCTTCTATTTATAAAGAGGGAATTAGGATTTAGGAGGAAAGGGTATCGGCGGCCCAAGGGCCAAGCCGTAGTACGACCCTGATTTGAAACACACATCATCAACCACCTAAGAACTTGAGACCACGCGTTGAAAGCTAGATTTCAAAACAGTAACAAATCGTCAAGAGTTTCTATATGGTCATCACAAACTAAACATTTCAATGAATCCAAGTCGATGCCTTGTTTTTCCAATTCCACACGAACTGGTAACTTCTCTTTTCTTGCACACCAAACTAATATCTCAATCTTTCGAGGAACAAGTCTGTTTCTAATTGTTTCATTGTCAACATGCGCCTGTTGTAGTACATGACCATAGATAATGGCCCATTTGAAGACAATGCCTAGCTCCAACTCTAACTATCTTTTCGTTTACTGTTGAAAGTAAAGTCAGAAATTTCATTAGATGAATTGTGCAGCTCTATCTGGAGTCTTTCATTCAGAGTACGTGTCCAGTCTCATGAGAAAGATATATCACGATCAGTCCATCGAATTCATTCACCGAGATTTACTTCTTTCGCAAATTTAATCCTATAGAGCTTATTATACCTGTCAAGTAGTTTGATCGATCCAATCCATATGTCTTTCCAAATAATGTTAGTAAAACTGATGTTATGTGAGTCAACGACAATACCCGAATTAACGATGCTAACAACATTCTACCTTTTTGTTTAATACCAACAAGAGCATTATTTCCTAATCCACTCGTCCTCTCATAAATGTTTTTACGAACCCAAAATGAATTATCATCTTTAAAGAACCTTCATCACCATTTTTCAACCAGTGTCAAGATTTTTGCCTTAAGCGATGCCACATTAAGCCACCTTGACTCATAAGGTGAAATAATGTTGTCAAAAGTATCCCATGACAATTTATTACACTCACCCATATACCTCCCTAAAAAAGTATCGTCTTATACCTTCGAGTTATTTTATGACACAAGAAGGAGTCCGGAATAGAGAAAGATAATACAATAGAAGGTCACTAAGTATTGATTTAACGAGAGTGAGATGGCTACTGTAAGACAACGTTCTTGCTTTCTAATTCGAAAATGATTAGCGACACTTATCATAATTAGGACAACAATCACATCCTTATTCTATTCTACAACCCAATTAGAGCCCAAGGTAATTAAATAGAAATTCCCCCAATGTACAACCAATCTAAAATGCCATTGAATCAATTTCGATTTAGAGACACTGATGTGCAAAAGTGTGCAATGCTTAATTTGCCTTTTCAAGATTTTAAATTTATAAAACCTTTAAATTCACTTTTAACACCCTAAGGAGCAACAAGACCCGATCAGATGTAGTATTTTAGGTTATCATCTCAAGAAAGCGTATATGTGTTTTAAGTTGGTTTATTATTTAGTCTAATTCTTACTAAAGAACTAGAGATATATTTTATGAAAATTAAGTTTTAGAATACTATGAAAATTAAGTTCATAATGGTAGACGAACAGTAAGATAAAATAGTAAATAAATCAAAAAAATAACAATAAAATAAAGTAGACATGTACCTTTAAAGTAAAACGAGAATTGAAATAGAATAGAACTTGATTATAACTTTGATTACAATGTTGAAACTTGAATAAAAACCATAAAAACTAAGAGTTTTTATTTTTAGGTGAAAACCCTAGAAAGTAAACGAAACTGAACTATATTGGATATTCCCTAGGGCGGTTGCTCCTTTTTCAAGTTAAATGTAATCCCGAAGCCAAAGGAACGTGTATCTGTGATGGTTAAGCCAGCAGCTTCAGTGATAAGCCGGTGGCTTCAATTATCCTTTGATCTTTATGATTTAGTTGCCTTGTTTATCTGTTTCTTGGGCTTTAAGTACACGAAACCGGATCTAAGCTGGCAGCTTTAATGAAAAGCCGGCGGCTTCATTGCTTTTTCTCTAAGTCATTCGAATTTCTATGTTTCTCTGGAATATTCTGGAATGTCCGGGATTTCAACCCTAAGCCGGCGGCTTCTTTTGATCCATGTCGGCGGCTTCCTTACAACTTCTGCAACTCTTATCTGTTTTTATCTTGTTTAACACATTTCTCAAATAAAATATTAAAAATACATGTGTCCCAATTTTACTCATTTTGTGTGTTTAAATATTCAATTTGTCTTTAAAAACCCAAGATAACTCCCTAAAATGTTATGAAATACTTGTATAATTTAGGAGTTATCAAATTCCCCACACTTTACCTTTTACTTGTCCTCAAGTAAATTATATGAAAAATCCTAAATAAATCAAGAGATGGTCAATAGGTTGAATATTTATGCATATAACTCTAAATCCTAAGGGAAAGTCAAGTTCAAAAAAAAAAAAAAAACTTTTATCCTATTACCGGAATGGAATTACTATCAACTATTCTTTAGGTAAAGTTTTCTTTCTTTTAGACATGTTATATTTTTAAAGAGGAATTTAAATTCTAGTGTAAGTGCCCAATAAAATATTTAAAGAAAAATGTTAATAAAACTTTATGAGGTTTAGAATTCTTAATTAATTTTCTTATTTTTATCGAAAAATAAATTATTTAATATATTCATATGATTTAAAATAAAAATCTAATTATATTTAGAGTCATACATATGTTTGTGTATTTATCCACTTTAACTTCTCAAATACCCAAACTCATGCCCTTGTCTATATTATTATTAGAGTGCATAAACCTAAAGTTAAGATTAATCTATTATATAAATGATGGATGAAGTTTTTATGACAATCATCTCCATGAAGTTTGGAGTTTAAGTGCAATAAGAAGCTCTATACCTTCAGTGGTAAATGCTTTTTTATACCATATGGTAGGGGCTATAAGTTTGCAATCGTTTCACAATTTTTCGTATAATAATTAAAGATATACAATATAGTTTACAATGAGCTTTTCTTTTCTTGAGTTTCATGTATGATGTATGAACTCTTAAAAGTATTATCAGTATAATAATAACTTTTTGATTTGTTATGGGTGGAAATGCAATAAGAATTTTTATTTATGAATGATGGTTTTTATTATGAATTTATGCACTTTAATATTAATAAGTAAATTGTGGTGTCCAATGTGAAACTTAGGAACCACTTTGGGTCGAAACTAAGTAAAAAACCATAAACACTATCTATAAAAGCTAATTATACTTAGATTAATAATTTAAACTTAATTTATTTTCAAGTAAAAATAAGGTACTTCATTACTTAGTCTAAAAAAATAAAGTGAAATTAAAAATTTTCTTATTACATTTTACATCATTTAGAATAATCTTACATTGACTATAAAATCAAATTTAAAAATTACAAGTCTTTTGTACATCTTTTTATGTAACGGTTTTAGCAAGGATCCTAAAACAATATCTAAGGTGATTAATTTTTAATCTTCACAAGTTTACCATTTATATGTTTTAACTTCTATTGAGAATTTATTTCTTGAAAAATTTAAAATTTTAAAAACTTCTACAAATTTTACATATATTAGTATTTTTAGTATTATTCAGTATTTAAGTAAATAATCACTTCTCTCCCCATACTTAGATTATGAAATGTCCTCATTTACATATTTTATATTTGCAAGTATAATAAATGAAATACATAATTGTAAATATGGAAAAAGGGATATTACTTGATTTGTAGGATCGTAGAACAATCACAGAATTGAAATCTTTGGATTCGAATGAGAAAACTTAACAGAAAATTGTTAAATAACACAATATATAACAAAACATAACTTTTATTAATCACTTCAACACATATGAGCTATATTGCCCTTACATTCATTCATTAAAATTAATATTAAAATTAAAATTAAAAGAACGCATAGAAAACAAAATCCTAATAGAACATAGATGGATAGGTAGTTTTGATTATAGAGTCGGTTAAGCGACTCGTTCTTCCATCGAGATTACTCCGTATGCTTATTTTCCTTGCACTTATTCTTTTCCTTCTCTTTTAGCATTCTTAACTCCTCTAACAAATTCAATGTTGTATTAAGACCCCTATGAAAAGACACTTCAAATTTAACATTTAGATCATAGATTTGCTTCCTTACTTCTTCACTAATTTTATACTCTTCCTTCGAAAATTCCATCATTACTTTTTCAACAGTAACCTCTTCATCATCCTCCTCTTTCTCCCCACACTTAACTCTAACCATCTTCACATTTGATCTCGGAACTTTTTCTCTAAGTACTAGCGGAATGAATTCAACAAGTGGACCATAACGAATCACTAGAGTATTATTTTCATAATTAATGGTGGCACAAGCAGTAGCGAGAAATGACGATCCCATAAGTATATGAGTGATTGGATCTTCTTCCATATCCATAACCACAAAATAAACTTTGTAAAACGCAAAACCAACTTGAACTTCAACATCCTTAACGATCCCTGAGGGCTTTTGTAAACGATTATCAGCAAAACAAACAATTCCATCGATAGGTTCTAACGATGGCAATCCTAGACGATTGTAAACAGAAAATGGCATGATATTAATACTAGAACCAGTATCGGCAAAACCTCTTATAGGGATTGGACCACGAATCAAACAAGGAATATGAAATTCCCCTAGATCGGAACTAACCATAAGAAGTTCAGGATTTTCATTTAGACTTTCATCAGTTTCAAAAGAATAAAGAGGGCGGAAGTAGTTACTCTCTTTCTTTCTTTCCTTTAACTTCTCCATGATTTAAGGTAACAATTCTTCTTCTTCCTTATCGGTAAGATACTCGGATTTCTCACTTGAAACACCATCCTCTTCGTGAACCTTCTCACTTACCTCTTCTTCATCAAACAGCTCATGGGCAAAAATGACCTCATCTCTATCAAAACCTTTGATCTTTGCATTTTTAGACTTATCCTCCTCATCTTTAGTTAACTCCTTTATTTATTGAGTAAATTCCTCTTCTCCCATATCAAATTCCCACAAATATTATTAACTGGGATCATAATTTTGTACCCCTTTTACTTCTCTTACCACATTCACCTTCTCAAAACAAACCTCCTTTGACTTCACGGATTCAGCTGAAATTTTTCCTTCAATAAGTTGGAACAACTTAGTAACATTTCATTCCAAGTTTTGGATTGAAGCTTGATGATTATTTTGAATTTGGGAAAGTTGAAATTTTATGGTATCATTAGCTTCATTATGATTCTTGATGAAATTGAGAATGCTTTCTTCAAGATTTGATTTTTTTCGGGTTAAGTAGTTGAAGACGGGTTTGAAATGAAGGCTGCTCTAACGGGATAAAAATCAGGTAGATTTTTATTATTAGGAAAAGGTGCTTGATAGTTGTTACGATAATTTGGATTTCCTCCTTGGTATTGGTTCACATAAGATACATTTTCTACCTGCTCCATAGTTAAAATAGCGACACAATCCTTAGTAGCATGAGGACCATGACACTTTTCACATCCTTCCTTAATCACATGCATCTCTTTAGTAAGTTTTTCTATTTGTCTACCCAAATTACCCAACTAAGCATTCATAGCTTTAATCACATCCTCATAATCATAACTCACGGACTTAACAGAACGGGAAATATCTAGGTCTTGGTGCCATTAATGAGAATGGGCAGCTAACTTATTAATCAAAGATTCGGCTTCTTCGGCAGTTTTACTCATGATATTACCCCCAGCAGATGTGTCAATTACTCTCCTAGTAGCTATGTCACAAACCTTATAAAACGTATTTACTTTTTGAACTGTAGTTAAACCATGTTGTGGACATCCTCTTAATAATTGACCAAACCTAACCCAAGCAGAATAGAGTGTTTCATTAGCTTTTTGGCGAAAGTTAGCAATTTCAGTTTGAAGGGTGACAGTTTTAAAGGCGAGAAAGAAACAATTTAAAAAATTTTCAACCATTGTGTCCCATGTAGTGATATCTCCTTTGGGTAATGAATTTAACCACTCTTTAGCTTCATCTTTCAACTGTAGAGACCCGTCCTAATACATCCGGATGAAGTCCATATCGATTATAAACGATTCACAACAGTTGATTACTTCGCGAGGTACTTGACCTCTATATGATACATTTTACAAACATTGCATTCGTTTTTGAAATGCCAATCTTTCATTACATCGAAAGTTGACGGCAGGCATACCATTTCATAATATATCTAACTATAATTGACTTAATAATAATCTTGATGAACTCAACGACTAGAATGCAACGTCTTTTGAAATATGCCATGAATGACTCCAAGTAATATTTCTAAAATGAGCAAATGCACAGCGGAAGATTTCTTTCGTACCTGAGAATAAACATGCTTTCAAGTGTCAACCAAAAGGTTGGTGAGTTCATTAGTTTATCATAAATAATCATTTCATAATTTTAATAGACCACAAGATTTCATATTTCTCATAAAGATACGTCCCATGCATAGAGACAAAAAATAATCATTAATATGGTGAACACCTGGTAACCGACATTAACAAGATGCATATAAGAATATCCCCTATCATTTCGGGAAATCCTTCGGACATGATAAAAACAACATCGAAGTACTAAAGCATCCGGTACTTTGGATGGGGTTCGTTAGGCCCAATAGATCTATCTTTAGGATTCGCTTCAATTAGTAGACTGGTTTACTAATTCTTAGGTTACCAAGTAAAAGGGGCATATTCGGCTTCGATCGTTCAACCATATAATGTAGTTTCGATTACTTGTATCTATTTCGTAAAACATTTATAAAAATTGCGCATGTATTCTCAGCCCAAAAATATAAAGGGTAAAAAGGCAAATGAAACTCACAATACGATATTTTGTAGTAAAAATATCCATACGACGAAACTGAACAAAAGCAAGGTTGGCCTCGAATTCACGAACCTATATTGTTCATATATATATATTAAAACACATGTTCGTAGTCAAACAATTTCATACATTATAACTTTATATATTATATATTTACATATTTATTTACACACAATCGTTCGTGAATCATCGGACATAGTCGAAGGGTAAATGTTATTCATGTAAACAGTTCATAAATTCTGAGACCCACATTACAGACTTTTCTTATCGTGTCGAAATCATATAAAGTTTAAGTTTAAATTTGGTCGCAAATTTCCGGGTCGTCACAGTACCTACCCGTTAAAGAAATTTCATCCCGAAATTTGAGTGAGGTGGTCATGGCTAACAATAAAATTGTTTTTATGACGAATATGAGTTGATAAATAAAGTGTTATCATCATTGAGTAATGTGGATAAAACAATTCGATTATTCGAAGAGTACGAATGAAGCTGTCACAAAATAGTGAAATAAGAAAAGTAAAATATGACTTAACTTTTGACGTAGTCACGTTTGATTTTAGAAAATAAGGCGCATCTTAACTTTTGACGTTGCCTTGGTTGAAGTCCGGAATTCAAAGGATTTAAAGAAAATCTTTAAAATCTAAAAGATTTGATCCTTCGGCGAATAAGGAAATTAAGATCTCTATAATTAAATGCGGTCATCTGTGTCGATTGCTTTGTCTGGTATTTCCACTATAAATGAACTTCTTCCATTCCATTATTTTCCACCACTCCCATTTTCTATACTTTAATTCATTCTTCCAGATCATCAGTCAATATGCTTCTTCCAGTTTTAATTCTGGATATATTCCTGACTTTCGTATCAATCATTCTCCTTTTTTCATCTACCACTGGAGGAATCTGTTTACTTCTACTATGCTCTTGGGATTATAGTGTTTTTCATACTCCCGTGTCTTTATATTGTTATTCGTATTAATGTACACAGTTTGTGATTTCTGTGTTGTTGTCGAGTTTTATATCTTCCCTTATGTTTCGGAGCTCTTTGCCTTTTTCTTCTCTTCTCGACCTTTAGTAAAGCAAGTAACGGTCCAGAATTCGTAAGTATAAGTTTCGAATGAACTTAATGTTCTAATCAAGATAGAACGTAATAGCACGATTTGATTTATCAAATTACAAGAATCACTGAGAATAGAACTATCAAGAATATATTTTCTTGATATGTTCAGAGGTTATTTAGAATGAAAGAGTTATGTAACATGGCACATGATGATGGTATGATCTACTATGAACCATCATCATGTTTCATTAAAAACTCAGCATGACTTACTGTAATATAATCACGTTGGCCAAGCGTCATTATATTATACTAACCCATGCTTCAATTCCCAACACTTCTCCACAATTCATTCATAATTTATACTTAGATTTTTACAGAAGTTTCCAATATAATAGAATACAGATAGCACGAAGAGGTATATAATTTCGAACAAGAATATTTATGAAGATATCTTCAGAAATATCGAAGATATTTATGATGATATTTTGGAATGTCCAAGTTCGAAGATTGATGGAGAAAATTTTCCGCAAGATTTTAACGTGGGTACGGAGCAAGATATTCTCTAAAGATTTCATCGAACATTGAATTATTTAGATTCTTTGAAGGCAAGTATAGTCTTTGTGATTTGTCCATGGCTTCCTTCATAGTTTCGCATAATCCGCTTTTTGGTACTAAATTTTCTATTGAGTGTTTCCAACACTCCTTTCTTTATCATCAACTTTTGGCTGTTTAGACCTTCTACCATTTTTCTGTTTCCTCTGCATTTAATGCTACGATATCCGAATCATCGGTTATCAATCTGAGGTGGTTTCAGAAGAATTGTGTTTTTAGATGCTTAAACGCTAATGGTAATATGGTGGAATATGAAAGGTTTCCCGGTAACATTAAAAGAGCACACGTATATATCAAAGTTATAATAAGGTTGTTTTGAATGAAAAGTCGAAGTTGTCTTGCTGGAGCTGTGACAAAATTGGCTATTTTAAAAAAGAACTGCAAAGTTATTTTGGGTAATAATAACACTAAAGGAATTAGCACAGCTACGTGTTAAACGTTTACTCAATTTCTGAGAGTTTTTTTTTTCAGGTGCATAACTATGTGTATAAACCCTTACTTCTGTAGATGAAGTTGTGGTTGGTTCATCCTCTCGATTGTGGTGTTTTCAAGAATCATGAAAGGTTTGAATGCAGATTGTAATCGTCAAGATACAAATGAGGTTTAAGATGAAATCAAGTGGCAAACTTGAAGAATTGTTTAGTTTCATATGTTATAATCAATATTTTAATTCATTTTAATTGTCCATGTTGGTAGTCCACAGTTAGTAACTCAATAATTCATATATGATTTAATATAAATTATTCAAATTAATTAGTACGTATCGTGACCCGTGTACATGTCTCAGACTCGATCACAACTCAAACTATATATATTATTGTAGAATTAACCTCAACCCTGTATAGCTAACTCCAGCATTACTACATATAGAGTGTCTATGGTTATTCCAAATAATATATATAGATGCGTCGATATGATATGTCAAAACCTTGTATACGTGTCCCGATATTTAAATGCGTAAATAACAGTATTTAAATGACGATAAATAAAGTGCATAAAATAAATAACAGAAATTAAATGACGATAAATAAAATTGTGAGAATTAAAATTTGCGATAAAATAAATTGCGATAAATAAATTGCGATAATTAAAAATGTAATCAGTTAGCTAGGAACAGTTAGCTAGGATTTTATTAGCGTGGATTCTTAACAAAATTTTCTCATGGTTAATTTGTTTGTTTCTAACAATTTTTTATTTTTGTCCAATGTTTTCTTCATTATGCCACTTGTTGGATTCTGATAGATCAAAATCTAAATATGAAATTGAATGAAAAGGGTTATTCTGCGGTGAACAGATACGTATATCGGTGGTTGTAAATAGGATAGTAAATGACTGTTGAATCAGATTCGAAGAATGTACAGTGTAACTTATTAATGTGAAATCTAAATATTCCTCGGGTATTACCTACCCATTAAAATATTTTCACCATTAACAGTTTGTACGAAAGAATTTTTAATTACAATCTTTATGAAACAATATATATACATATATATTTTCTTCAGACGTAATCATGGATTTAATGAGTCAATGTGATATTAAACTCATTAGATTTACGGCTAGAACTAGAGTACATAATCTCTAAAAATTAGAGATTACATAATCGCCATGAAGGACGAAGATAGTTTATGTAGAACGATTCGTAGAACGATGATTATACTTGATGTATAGATTGCGAGGTTGAGACATGTGATGATGTTGTTGTTATTAGTACTGGTTATGCTGCTGGTGCTGCTGATGGTGGTACTGTTGCTGTCGGTGCTACAAGTGTTGTTGGTGCTGAGGTTGGTGATGATGTTGGGGTAGTAAGTATAGCTTGTAGATCACGCACCATTCTTGTCAAGTTTTCTATCCTACCCTCTATCATTTCTATCCATCCACTCATCTGATTCAATAGATTTTGATTATCAATTCGAAGTTCCCTAACTTCTTCTAATATTCCCCTTCGATTGGTATTCGGAAGTAGAGGTTGAATTTTTTTTCTGAGATTGCAGTAATGCGACCTTCGAGGTGGAAAACTTTAGCAAAAAGTTTGAATACGGTGTTGCGCATAGGTTCACTGGTGAGTACATCATTTTCTCCGATGTTAGGAGGTAAGTTTAGTTCGCAGTAGGGCTCGCCTTCTTCATTTCTCCATCGAGTGAGTAAGTCTCGGACCCACCCCCATCTCCTCCAGAAAGAAAAATAACTAAATGGTTGAGGCACTTCTGGTTCATTGACTTCGGAGTCGGCTTCAATATACATCTCGAAATCGCTTCCGGAACTAATGGAATCCAAGCTAGGTGTAGGGTTCATCTCTCACGATCAGTTAAAGGGTTTTGATATGAAATGATTTTCGAATATCGAATGATATTCTAATTATATATAGAATATCTATACATACTTCCAAAGATCCCGTGAATTACGGAGAAAATTAAGGAAACGTGTCAGATAAAGTCTACAGTGACAGATACGCTAAGATATGGATTAGTAGATATGCTAAGATATGAATTATTGTGTCTATACACTATTCATCCAATCAATGCAGTAAGATGTGTCTAGACTAAGAATGATAAGCAGATGATTTCCGACTAGAAATGATAAGCAAAACTTTTGACATGCAGACACGGTCGAAGTCCAGACTCACTAATGCATCTAAACAACTATCAGTTAGACACACTAATATAAGACCTGGTTCACTAAGATCACCACTCTGATACCAACGGTAGAGACCCGTCGTAATCCATCCAGACGAAGTCCATATCGATTATAAACGATTCACAACAGTTGATTACTTCGCGAGGTACTTGACCTCTATTTGATACATTTTACAAACATTGCATTTGTTTTTGAAAAGACAATCTTTCATTACATCAAAAGTTGACGGCAGGCATACCATTTCATAATATATCCAACTATAATTGAGTTAATAATAATCTTGATGAACTCAACGACTCGAATGCAACGTCTTTTGAAATATGTCATGAATGACTCCAAGTAATATTTCTAAAATGAGCAAATGCACAGCGGAAGATTTCTTTCGTACCTGAGAATAAACATGCTTTCAAGTGTCAACCAAAAGGTTGGTGAGTTCATTAGTTTATCATAAATAATCATTTCATAATTTTAATAGACCACAAGATTTCATATTTCTCATAAACATACGTCCCATGCATAGAGACAAAAAATAATCATTCATATGGTGAACACCTGGTAATCGACATTAACAAGATGCATATAAGAATATCCCCTATCATTCCGGGAAATCCTTCGGACATGATAAAAACAACATCGAAGTACTAAAGCATCCGGTACTTTGGATGTGGTTCGTTAGGCCCAATAGATCTATCTTTAGGATTCACGTCAATTATTAGACTGGTTTACTAATTCTTAGGTTACCAAGTAAAAGGGGCATATTCGGCTTCGATCGTTCAACCATATAATGTAGTTTCGATTACTTGTGTCTATTTCGTAAAACATTTATAAAAATTGCGCATGTATTCTCAGCCCAAAAATATAAAGGGTTAAAAGGCAAATGAAACTCACAATACGATATTTTGTAGTAAAAATATCCATATGACGAAACTGAACAAAATCAAGGTTGGCCTCGGATTCACGAACCTATATTGTTCATATATATATTAAAACACATGTTCGTAGTCAAATAATTTCATACATTATAACTTTATATATTATATATTTACATATTTATTTACACACAATCGTTCATGAATCATCGGACATAGTCGAAGGGTAAATGTTATTCATGTAAACAGTTCATAAATTCTGAGACCCACGTTATAGACTTTGCTTATCGTGTCGAAATCATATAAAGTTTTTGTTTAAATTTGGTCGCAAATTTCCGGGTCGTCACATCAACGACCATGAAAATAAACGAAGATAAATTATATTGTTTTCAAAGTTAGAGATATTAAACAGATTGCAGATGTCATTAAAATTTCGAATATGCACGTTAGCATCCTTCTTTTCAGTCCCCTAAATTGTTATCCTTAATCAAGTGAAAGATCGGAACTTTAATACCAAAATTTTCCGTTATTAACATTTGAGTAATAGCATGACCTAACCCTTGACGACCCGCTTTCATTAATGCTTCCATAGAATTTTTGGTAGTCATTTCAGTGTCTGAATCAAAAAGAGATCCCAAAACATTAGAATCAGGACTAGGAGGTGAACTAGATTTAGATTGAGACATATGATATTGTTCCATTTATACATATTTTTACTCGCAATATCGGTTAGTATTTATTGAGTTTTTGGTTATAATTGAGGAAATGGTGAAGGAAATGTTAATGTTTGAGTTATTACGTTTTTATGAAATGGTTTGAAGAATTATATTGTTTTGGAAGTTATTTGGTCAAAAGTTCTGCTGTTTTGAAGAAGAAATCATGAGTCGAAGTGAATTGTCAAAGCATTAAATTGAAACAGAAAAAATACTGATCAGAATGCTAGATCTCGCGGCCGCGATTCCCATTCATGCGGTCGCGAGTTTGGGCTTTGCTCGTGATAAAAATCTCGCGTTCGCAGTACGTTAATAGAACTTCAGAATATAGAAACCAGGTAACCTCGTGGTGCGAATGGTTTGATGCGGCCGCGATTTTGATGAAGGCTCGCGACCGCGATTCCTCTAATGCGGTCGCGAGATTGAGTAGCCGACTCAGTTTTTGGGTTTAGTATAAATACGCGTTTTACCCTTTTTAGGGTAATCAGTTTTTCACTTACGAATTTTATTGTTCCAGCCACTAGGGTACGAATTTCTAAGTTTTTCATTCAATTTTTCATTATCTTTTCAATATAACAACAATTGTGGTTAGTTTAATCTTGCTATTACTTTTATTTTCATTTATGCTAATGGATTCAATGGTTTATTTTGCATGTTCTTGTGTGCTTTATTTTATTATGAGTAGCTAAATTAGTTGTATCTACTTAGATGATTGAACTGAGGTGAAGGATGGCTATCTTTATGATTTGAACAATTGGATCTTATTATTTCATGTATTGTTTGGCTAAGAACGACTGTTATTATGATTTATCATTAGTTGAAGTTGCGGGGATTATTAACTAGTCAACGAGAGTTAAATAAGTGGTGATCTTTACTAGCTTATTGAACGTGAATATCTTAGGCCTTTAGTTGATTATATACGAGAGACCGGTATAGTTGATTAATTAGTAATTAAAATGTGATAGAACTTGATAATTGTGGAATTGTTAGGGAGACTTAAGCAATTCAAGTCAATTTAATATATCGATTAATACATTGGTAACTAGATTAAAGAATTAGGATCAACGAGAGTTGGGCTAATGATTTAGTTGATAATCTCTGAGTATCGAGAGATAATCATAGTGTTACCACCAATATAATTGTTTGAAATGAACTCAACAGCAATCCTGATCCGAGGGAATTGAATTTAAGTGGATACATTTGTCTTTATTGATTTTAATTCAATTATATTATGCGTTTAAACTCTAAACAAAACAACCTTAATTTTACTAGAATAATTACAAGTTAAAGTTTCTGATAAAACTGATCTCTGTGGACGAACTGGTCAATTTTACTTATAAATTGCTGCACGATCGGGACTAGTTGCCTGTATTGTGTGATAATTATTGGGTGATATTTACTAGTCATTTTTAGAGTATAAAAACACACATCAACTTTTTGGCGCCGCTGCCGGGGAGCGGTGTTCAATTGGGAACTTACGAGCTTTTAGTTATTCGATCCTTTTGTGAGAAGCAATTCTTGCAAAAGTTACTTTTCTGTCATTTTTATTTTTCAGTTTTACGCGTTGGGTTTTGTTGTGGTGTGATTGCAGGTTAGGTATGAATAACTCTAGAACCGTCTAGAGTTTACCATACACGCAGCAAAGCTAAAGAAGAACAGGAAATCGCCGAAGGTTTCGCTGAGTTACCTTTTTATATTCCGGATTTTGAGTATATTAAAAAAGAAGAAGATACGATGGGTGAACCAGCTAGAGGTCAATCCATGGAAGCTTTAATGAAAGCCACGAGGGCTGGTAACGGACATGCCATTAGACAACCGATAGTCAACACGGATTTTGAGGCCAAAGGATAGATTTTGAATATGATAACACACTAATGTCAATTCAGGGGTACACCGAAAGAGGATGCATTCGAACATCTTCGGAACTTTAAAAGCATCTACAACTTTTTCAAGATTTCTTAGGTTGAAGATACCGTTATCTATTTGAGGGTTTTTCCTTGGTCATTGAAAGACGATGCAAAGGACTGGTTAGAATCATTGCCCGAATGTGAGATCGACAGTTGGACTACAATGGAGGATAAATTTCTGTAGCGTTTCTTTCCAGCTTCAAAGACTGCTAAATTGCAAAGTGACATCAATCACTTTGTTCAGAAATCAAACGAGACACTTTATGATGCATGGACTCAGTTTGGTAAAATGCTACGCTATTGTCCTCAACACGGGTTGAACAATTTTAACAAGGTCCAGATTTTCTACAAGGGTGTCAATGTGCCGACAAGTAAAGAAATTGATATTGCTACAGGTGGTTCGTTAATGAAAAATACTCCGGATGAAGCTTGCGAGATCATCTCTGAAACTGCTATGCATTCTTATGATTGGCATCAAGAGATGGATGTTTATCACTCTTCTCACGTTGCTAGTACTGAAACTAGTGACGAGCTTGCTTCAGTTAAAGCTCAACTTGCAACTTTTAAAAGACAGATGGAGTCAATGACTAAGGAAATGCACGCGATCAAGGTTGGTTGTGAGTTATGTCAGGGACCACATCTAATGAAAGATTGTGATCAAGCATCAATGGAGGAACAGGCTAATTATCTGGGTTATGTGAAAAGGGGTGATTTTGCGCTTAGTGAATTTCCGGGTTGAAGGCAGTTTTTTAACCAATTGGGTAATACGAGTGGTACTAATTATCAGTATGGTAATAAGGTTTATCAGGGTAATTAGAAGACATATCCGTACAGTCCACCTTGGTTTAATAATAAAGTTCAGTAAGCACCACTGAGAAATTTCCAGCAACCTATGCAACCAGTTCAGCAGCCAGAAAATAAGATGCCTCCGTTGGAAGAATTGCTAAGGGGTTTCATTATGAAAACTGACGAGAGTATTACTTCTCTAAGTCAGGATGGTGAATCGACAAAGCAGCAAGTTAGGAGTCAGCAGGCCTCGATTTAGAACTTGGAACGAGATGTGGGTCGTATTGCTTAGTCTTTATCGAAGAGACCACCAGGTACTCTCCCATCTAACACGCAGTCTAATCCGAATAACAAAGGACCGGCTAGAAATGAGCACGTGAACGCCATAACCACCTGAAGTGGTTTAGTTATTAATAAGGAGACACCGAAGTCTCCTCCTGTCATTTCTCCTAATGTTTTGTAGGTACCTACTAACAAGGAGTCTAAGAAGGATGAACCTAAGGATGACGAGCCAAAAGTTCAAGAGCAAAATAAAGATGATCCACCAGAGATCATAACAAAATCTATACCACTGTTAAAGGTGTACAAAGCGCCAGTTCCATATCCTAAAGCCTTGAAAAAGGATAAGCTAGCAACTCAATATCAGAGGTTCTTGGATATGATCAATCAAATCAGTGTGAACATGCTGCTAGTGGAAGTGATAAAAGGGATGCCCAACTACGGGAAGTTTTTAAAGGACCTGAGCTCGTCAAAAGGTAAGTACCAAGAGGTGTCGTCCACATTCCTCAATGAGGCATGTTGGGCGATTTTGAAAAAGCAAAAGTTACCTCCTAAATTGGAAGATCCAGGTAGTTTTATCATCCCTTGTTTATTGGGTAATTCGGTAGTGTACGATGCCCTAGCCGACTTAGGGGCAAGCGTTAATTTAATGCCTTATTCGTTGTATTTGAAACTTGGCCTAGGAGATTTAAAACCGACAAGGATGGGGATCCGGTTGGCTATCCATTCTTTTGATACTCCCATAGGTATAGCTGAAGACTTAATAGTGAAAGTAAACAACCCTTGTCCAAATATGGAACTATTAGTCTTTCCAGGCGATTTTGTAGTGCTTGAAATGTAAGAGGACACTAAAGTGCCAATCATTTTAGGTCGACCTTTCCTAAACACCGCGGATGCTATCATCCATGTCCAACAAAATACATTAAGCATAGGTGTAGGTGACGAAAGAGTGATTTGTCTTGTAGACAAGGCCATGCAATAACCCAAGTCCACTGATGATGACACTTATTTTCAACTTGATGTAATAGATTTGTGTGTTGAGCATGATTTGCAGGAACTATTGGAGGTTGATACCACGGGTTTTGTTCCTATGGATGGAAGCGATGATTTCGATTTAGATGCTGAATTTGAAAGCTTTATGAAAGTGGATACGGATGATGAATTAAGTGATGAAGAAGATCCCAAGGAAGAGGAACTGGTTAAAGAGATCAAGGAGGAGGATAAGTTCTGTATAAAAACTTCTTTGGAAGATCCACCCGTGCTTGAACTAAAGAAGCTCCCGGAACATTTGGAGTACGCCTATCTTCAGGGTACTTCAGAATTACCGGTAATTATATCTTCTACTCTTTCTAGTGATCAAAAGGGTCGGTTAATTAATTTGTTAAAGTCTCACAAGAAGGCAATAGCTTGGAAAACGACCGACATACCGGGAATAAACCCCTCCTTTTGCACTCATAAAATCCTCTTAGATGATGAGTATAAACCTGTTGTACAAAGGCAAAAGGAGGCTAAACCTGAATATGAGGGACGTTGTGAAAAAGGAGGTAGTCAAGTTACTTGATGCCGGGTTAATTTACCCAATCTCTGACAGCCTATGGGTGAGCCCTGTCCAAGTTGTGCCAAAAAAGGGGGGAACAACTGTTGTGCTTAATGAAAAGAATGAACTTGTTCCTATGCACACGGTTACGGGTTGGAGAGTTTGTATAGACTATCGTCGTTTAAACAACGCCACTAGGAAGGATCACTTCCCACTACCATTTATCGACCAAATGCTTGAATGATTAGCGGGTAAGGAGTTCTACTGCTTCCTGGACAGATTCTCCGGGTATTTCCAAATCCCCATTGACCCCCTAGACCAGGACAAGACCACATTCACTTATCCGTTTGGTACTTTTGCTTATCGCCTCATGCCATTTGGGTTATGCAACGCACATGGAACTTTTCAAAGGTGTATGTTGGCGATCTTCCGCGATATGATCGAGGAGTGTATGGAAGTCTTTATAGATGAATTATCCATCTTTGGAGACACCTTTGACTCGTGTCTTTCTGTAATACCCTATCAGAATCCGCTAACGGTGTATTAACTCCGGTCCCACAGTTTAGCAGTCACGCCCTCTATATGAGACGTCTCCAAAAAATATTCGCATTGATTATCAAAGCAAAGTCGTTTACTAAATAAAACGTAACGTGGAAGTATTTGACATACACGACCAACGTAATTATACCCAAAACATCACAATAAATAAATAGTTTAAATGCGAATATTTGTTCTTAAAATAAAGATGATAAAATATGTTGGACATCGTCCAGTTCTGGCAGCAGACAAGCATGACAACTTCTGTATAGCGGAAGCACTACCTCTATGGACCTGAGATAAAACACGCAAAACGTCAACGAAAACGCTGAGTGAATCTACCGGTTTAGTAAAGCAATTCTAAAGTTAGGCCACAAGATTTCTGGAAAAACATCGTAAGAAAAGCATACATTATCATGAGCACTTGATTATAAAACTTTAACCTTTGCGGATAGTTAAAGCGCTACGCGTCTTCCTTTTACCCTTTCTAAGCATACACCGATTAAGTGTACAAGTAACAACAGAATAAGCACCCGTTGTGTTGGGGTGAGGTTTGTCAAACCTAACGGTACCGTCCCTATAAGTCGAGCTTACATAAAGTAATTAATATAATCAAGCTAAGGGATTTTTGATCTGAACTCATATGTATATGTTTAAGTTTCTTGTGCCTAATATGTAAAACATTTGTAGAAAATATGTATCTCATCCCTGTAAAAATGTAATAGGGACTGCAGACTCACCTTAGCAAAGCACTGAAAATCTCTTAGTAAGAATCGTACGGTAGTCGAACAATCTCGATTGAACAATGCAACCTTGTCAAATAGGTCATCTTAAGAATACATATAGGTCACACTATGTCAACTCATAGTGTACGCAAAGTCCTAGTGTGACGATCGCTCCAAATCCATATGGACGGACACGTCATTCATCGATTTCATTGCGAGGTATTTGACCTTTATATGATACGTTTTGTAAACATTGCATTCTTTTGAAAAGGCACACCATAAATGAATATTTAAATCAAAGGTTTTCGACATCTGATGATTTCAACATATAGACAATCACCGTAAATAATAGTTTACAATAGTACTTCCATTGACAATGCAGTCAAAATAAGATACATGGTGATGATTTGGTGAATGCAACGTTTCCTTGATAAATATGCCATCTAAGACTCCATGCACATAGCTTCCCTAACATATAAGCAAACAGCGGAAGACTTCTAGGAACCTGAGAATAAACATGCTAACAAGTGTCAACACAAAGGTTGGTGAGTTCATAGTTTTAGTGTTTCACATAATCTGTCTATAAAAGTGGATCACAAGATTTCAGTTGTTTCATCCAGAAACGTTTATCAAATATTCTACAAGATTGAGCACCCTGGTAACTAAACTTAACGTATATATAATTTGTACCCTTTGTATAATCATCTTAATAGTACACGCAAACCAACGTGTACGCTTCTCAAATAGCATACGTCCGTTAAAAGGCTAGTGCTCTAGCTCGGACGGGGATATCAAGCCCTATGGATCCATATATAACTACTCGCGCCCACCAGTTCTTATAACCGGCAGTTACTAGTTACCAAAGCTAAGGGATTTTCGGTTCAAACTTGGTGTAGAATTTAGTATGTACTTGTATCCATTACGTTTAAAATAAAGTGCATGTATTCTCAGCCCAAAAATATAGATTGCAAAATCAATTAAAAAGGGAGCAAATGAAACTCACCTTAGCAGCATATAAAGTCGTTCACCAAAATGTGATCGAAACTCGGATTACCAAATAACTGTAGATCTCAACCTAGAGAACATATGTTGGTCAATAAATGTCTATCAAGCTAGGTCAGGTCATAGTGTATCACAATCCTAATGCTCGATATCGACATACAAAAGTTATCCAAATTCGTTTCAAAAAGTCAATTTTGACAGTTGTTTAACAAAACGAGACGTACCTTATATAAGGATTCATTTACTCGGCTGGTAATATTTGAAAATCCAATTTATCAATCTTACAAACAAGTTGTTTAAATCTTAATTGCAGATTCAAAAGCAATTTCAATTAACGTCAATCATAATTCAGTTGATCATATCTTTTAATCCGTTCATCGAAACTATTCGATATCTAAATGAAAAGTCATTGATTTTTCGCCAGCTTTCCAAAAACATGTATATCATATACCTTTACCAGTAATATATGTATTTAATTCGTGATTCATTATAAACTGTTTAACGACGAAATTTAGCATACAAGCATGTATAAATATATATACTCGAGCACTAGATATGGATACACAATTAATATATAAAAGATAAAATATGAGTGCTTACGTATCAATATTGAGATTTAATATTGTAGGAAAGTACGTAGACGCAACAGAGATGATAAACACTAGGTTTGATTCACAAATATACCCCCGAATATTACCCATAACCTCCTTGACAATAACCCATAATTTCCTTAGCTCTAGCTTGCTCTAAAACCCGTTTCGAAATCATTTGGACATCCCTCCGTCGTGATATTTTATATATATTATTATTTTTGTATCGTAAAAATAATAATACTAATACTATTAATAATAAGATTAATAATAATAATCTTAATATTAATAATAATAATAATAATAATAATAATAATAATAATTATAATAATTTTAAATAATAAATTAAATAAATAACATAAGTAATACGGAGTAATATAAAGAGTGTAAGAAAACTGAACCAGAATCGTGCAATTTATAGATACTTTTCTGAAAAAGCACCCCATGCGATCGCATGAGATTTGTGCTTCAAGGCCATGCGATCGCATGGCCCTCTGATCCAGCTCACAAACTTTTGTTTTCTTGTTTGTCGACATATTATCTAAATATATATATATAATATATTTAATTTATATAATTAATTATATATTATATTAAATTCATGTGCATAGTTGACCTGTAATTTTCGTTCCGATGACTCGTACGTTGTTACTCGACTTATGTCCCGGTTTCGGTTTCTCGAACGCATTTTCGTACACTTAGAAAACTTGCATTTTACGTTTCGTGACACGTACCTTTGTCAAAATATAGCCTTAAATTATCCATAAACTATATCACTCAAAGTATATCTTAATCTTTCGAGTGTTTTGGTCATTTACTTCTATAAATCATTGTCTCGTTATTTATCAATATAATAGTATTTATCAAACGTTTCATAACCAAGTTAATATCTATTCTCAATATTTTTAAACACATTTTAAAATATACGTCGCAAGTTATTCATACAATTAATATTCCAACTTATCATATATATTCAAATAAATATT
Organism: Rutidosis leptorrhynchoides; assembly: GCF_046630445.1. NCBI lineage: Eukaryota > Viridiplantae > Streptophyta > Magnoliopsida > Asterales > Asteraceae > Rutidosis > Rutidosis leptorrhynchoides. The sequence goes on along the minus strand of NC_092340.1, from coordinate 136,764,350 downwards.
TAAACCAATAAGTTTAATGTACGATATCAAATAATTAATACATTGTTATGTTTTCAAGTTATAGTATATATATATATGTATCTATATACATATAATTGTTCGCGAATTGTCAAGAACAACCGAAAGGTATTTGAATATATGAAAGTAGTTCAAAAATTTTGAGATTCAGTTTTACAGACTTTGCTTATCGTGTCGAAAATGTTAATCATACAAAGATTAAGTTTAAATTTGGTCAGAAATTTTCGGGTCATCACAGTACCTACCCGTTAAAGAAATTTCGTCCCGAAATTTGAGTGAGGTCGTCATGACTAACAATAAAAATGTTTTCATGCCGTATATGAGTCAATAAATAGAGTTTTATCACTGTTTGAATAATATGGATAAAACAATCCAATTACTCAAAGCGTATGAGAGAAGTTATCATAATAGAGTGAAATGGAGATTCGTCTTATCTTTTGACGTAGTAACGATTGGTTTCCGGAATTTAAGGAATAGAAAATCTTCATAATAAGATTTGATTCTTCGAAATTTAAGGAAATTACGATTTCATTTGATTAAATGCGTAATCTGCCTCGATTGTTATGTCTGATATTTCGCTATAAATTAACTACTTCCGTTTCATTATTTTCACCATTCCTACATCTTCTTCCTCATTTCATACTTCAAAAGATTGTGAAATGCTTCATCCAGTTCTGATTCTTGATATACTCTTAACTTTCATATCTGTCATTCTTCTTTTTCATCTACCACCAGAAGAAGTTATTTTCTTCTACCATTACCTTGGGGTTATAGTGTTTTTCATTCTCCCGTGTCTTTATATTGCTATACGCATTGATATACACTGTTTGTAATTTCGGGGTTGTTATAGGGCTTTATATTCTCCGTTATATTTCGGAGCTTCATGCTTCCGTTCTCTCTTCCCGACTTTAAGTCAAGCGAATAATGGTCCAGAATTCGTAGGTATGAAGTTTTGGATAAACATAACTAATGTTCTAAGAAAGAGATTGTAATGGCACGATCTTGATTTGTCAAATTACCAGAATATCTGGAAAAGACCGAATCATCAAGAAATGTATTTTCTTGATATATTTAGAGATTAGAATGTAAGAGTCGTGTAACATGGCACATGATGAGGGTGGAATCTGTGAACCTTTATCACGTTCCATTAGAAACTCAGCATGACTTACTGTAATATAATCACGTTGATCAAGTGTCATTATATTATACTAATTCATGCTTCAGTTCCCAACACTACTTCAAAAACATTTGTATTTTAAATTCAAATTTTTCAGAATCTAGAAACTAAAACAGTTTCTTTTATGATAACACAGATAGCGTGAAGAGATAAATAATCTCGGACAATGATAGTTATGAAGATATCTTCAGAAATATCGAAGATATTTATAATGAAAGATATGCTAATATCTTAGAATTTCTAATATCAGAGGATGATGAAGAATATTGTCCGCAAGGGTTTAGATTCGGAAGCAAGGTATTTGTTAATGGCTTCAACAGATACTGAATCGTTTGGATTCTTTGAAAGCAGGTTTAGTCTTTGTGATTTATCCACAGCCTCTTTCATACTTTGCTCAATCCGTTTTCCAGTTCCAAACCTACTCTTTTTCTGAGCTTTGCCAACACACTATTCTTTATCATTAAACTTTTGACTGTTAAGGTCGTTTACAGTTTTTGCTGCTTCATCAGCATTCAAAGTTATCATAACTGAATCGTCGGTTATCAATCCGAGGTGTTTTCAAAAGTTTGAAGGGTTTGCATGAAGATTGTAATTGTCAAGATACATATGATGTTCTAGAATTTTGAACGATACAAATATATATATATATATATATATATATATATATATATATATATATATATATACATTTTTTTCTGGGTTTATGAATAGAAGTGATGTTCTAGCACAGTTTTGAAGTCAAAGTATAGCTTTGAAAGATGTAGAGATCTAAGAATGATGTCACCGATTTAGAGTTATGACTTGGATTCCGATCCATTAATATCAGAATATGTAATTGAATTTGTATGAAAACGATTGTATATCGTTGTGAGCATTGTTAATAATTTTTGAATCAAAGTTGAAGAATGTACATTGTAACATATTAATTGTAAACTTATATATTTTCCGAGTATTACCTACCCGTTAAAGATTTCACAAATAATATTTTGTACAAAAGAATTTTTCATTACAGTCTTTATGAAAATATCTGTAAGTATATTTTCTTCAGATGTAATTCAGATTAAATGAGTTAAAATTATATTAAGCTCATTTGATTTTTCGCTTGAATTAGAAATGAATAATCTCTAAAACATTAGAGATTATATAATCTTCATGGAGTATTTCACTAATGAAATCAATACTTCATTAATTATTCTTATTGATATTCCTCGGTGAAGGATGTTGGTGTTCGTGGAATTTTTGTGAACCTTACAAGGCACATATGATGTTTTCTGGAAAGTTTCGAGTACATCGAAAATGAAAATGTAAAATCAATTATGTAATTGAATAATACACTTGGTTTATTATGAAATGGAATTCATTAAGTTGAAATAGAGATTGTAGTTAACAATGGTTAAGTTGTTAAGGAAGGATGTACATCATTGCATATTAGTAATATGAACTAACCGAGTAGTACCTACCAGTTAAGATTCGCACGTAATAGCTTAGTACGAAAAGATTTATTTTGATTTCAAAATTCATATATATTAAATATACATAAAATTTCTTCAGGGGAAATGAGTTAATACTTCATCGGTTATTGTTGCTGGTATTTCTTGGTAACTACGATGCGTATGACGTTGATGCTCGTGGTACAGATTGTGAAGTTGAGGTTTGTGATTCGGATGTTGTTGGTGGTGGTAATGGTACTGTTGGTGTTGTTGTCGGTGGTACTGTTGATGCCGGTGATGCTGCTGGTGCTTGTAACCTTTGCACCATATTCTCCAAAGCCACTACCCGAGGGCAAATCTCGTTGACTTCTTCTACTACACCGGGATGATTGGCGGTTCGGATGAGCGGATGAATAAGATCCAGAATTTGAGATAGTATATTATCATGACGAGATACTCTGGAAATGAGAGAGAAAATGGTGTCTCGAACAGGTTCGCCGGTAAGTGCTTCAGGTTCTTCGCCAAGAGGGCAATGTGGTGGATGGAAGGGATCACCTTCTTCTTGTCTCTAATGATTAAGTAGACTACGAACCCATCCCCAATTCATCCAGAATAGATGATGGCTAATTGGTTGATCCATTCCAATTACACTGTCTTCGGAATTCAGTTGAATATCCATATCGGAATAGCTGTCAGAGTTTAAGGAATTTGAGCTAGATACGGGATCCATCTTGTATAATTAGGGAGATGATTTTTTTTTTTTTTTTTTATGAATTAGATTATAGAATTTAGTTTGGTATTCTTCAATACATAATTTACATATGTATATATAATACCAAATTCCATAAATTACGGAGAAATTTTCGGAAGATGTCAGGAAAAGTTTACAGTAACAGATACGCTAAGATATGAATTTTTGTCTATGCACTATTTATGCAATAAATGCAGGAAAACGTGTCTAGACTTAAGAATGATAAACAGGTAATTTCCGACAAAAAAAAAATGATAAGCAAAACTTTTGACATGCAGCTACGGTCGAAGTCCAGACTTACGAATGCATCCTAACAATTATCAGTTAGACACACTAATGCAAGACCTGGTTCACTAGGAACAACGCTCTGATACCAATTGTGACGATCGATCCAAATCCATATGGACGGACATGTCATTCATCGATTTCATTGCGAGTAATTTGACCTTTATATGATACGTTTTGTAAACATTGCATTCTTTTGAAAAGACACACCATAAATGAATATTTAAATCAAAGGTTTTCGACATCTGATGATTTCTACATATAGACAATCACCGTAAATAATAGTTTACAATAGTACTTCCATTGACAATGCAGTCAAAATAAGATACATGGTGATGATTTGGTGAATGCAACGTTTCCTTGATAAATATGCCATGTAAGACTCCATGCACATAGCTTGTCTAACATATAAGCAAACAACGAAAGACTTCTAGGAACCTGAGAATAAACATGCTAACAAGTGTCAACAAAAAGGTTGGTGAGTTCATAGTTTTAGTGTTTCGCATAATCTGTATATAAAAGTGGATCACAAGATTTCAGTTGTTTCATGCAGAAACGTTTATCAAATATTCTACAAGATTGAGCACCCTGGTAACTAAACTTAACGTATATATAATTTGTACCCTTTGTATAATCATCTTAATAGTACACACAAACCAACGTGTACGCTTCTCAAATAGCATACGTCCGTTAAAAGGCTAGTGTTCTAGCTCGGACGGGGATATCAAGCCCTATGGATCCATATATAACTACTCGCACCCACCAGTTCTTATAACCGGCAGTTACTAGTTACCAAAGCTAAAGGATTTTCGGTTAAAACTCGGTGTAGAATTTAGTATGTACTTGTATCCATTACGTTTAAAATAAAGTGCATGTATTTTCAGCCCAAAAATATAGATTGCAAAAGCAATTAAAATGGAAGCAAATGAAACTCACCTTAGCAGCATATAAAGTCGTTCACCAAAATGTGATCGAAACTCGGATTACCAAATAACAGTAGATCTCAACCTAGAGAACATATGTTGGTCAATAAATGTCTATCAAGCTAGGTCAGGTCATAGTGTATCACAATCTTAATGCTCGATATCGACATACAAAAGTTATCCAAAGTCGTTTCAAAAAGTCAATTTTGACAGTTGTTTAACAAAACGAGACGTACCTTATATAAGGATTCATTTACTCGGCTGGTAATATTTGAAAATCCAATTTATCAATCTTACAAACAAGTTGTTTAAATCTTAATTGTAGATTCAAAAGCAATTTCAATTAACGTCAATCATAATTCAGTTGATCATATCTTTTAATCCGTTCATCGAAACTATTCGATATCTAAATGAAAAGTCATTGATTTTTCGCCAGCTTTCCAAAAACATGTATATCATATACATTTTACCAGTAATATATGTATTTAATTCGTGATTCATTATAAACTGTTTAACGACGAAATTTAGCATACAAGCATGTATAAATATATATACTCGAGCACTAGATATGGATACACAATTAATATATAAAATATAAAATATGAGTGCTTACGTATCAATATTGAGATTTAATATTGTAGGAAAGTACGTAGACGCAACAGAGATGATAAACACTAGGTTTGATTCAAAAATATACCCCCGAATATTACCCATAACCTCCTTGACAATAACCCATAATTTCCTTAGCTCTAGCTTGCTCGAAAACCCGTTTCGAAATCATTTGGACATCCCTCCGTCGTGATATTTTATATATATTATTATTTTTGTATCATAAAAATAATAATACTAATACTTTTAATAATAAGATTAATAATAATAATCTTAATATTAATAATAATAATAATTATTATAATAATTATAAATAATAAATTAAATAAATAACATAAGTAATACGGAGTAATATAAAGAGTGTGAGAAAACTGAACCAGAATCATGCAATTTATAGATACTTTTCTGAAAAAGCACCCCATGCGATCGCATGAGATTTGTGCTTCAAGGCCATGCGATCGCATGGCCCTCTGATCCAGCTCACAAACTTTTGTTTTCTTGTTTGTTGACATATTATTTAAATATATATATAATATATTTAATTTATATAATTAATTATATATTATATTAAATTCATGTGCATAGTTGACCTGTAATTTTCGTTCCGATGACTCGTACGTTGTTACTCGACTTATGTCCCGGTTTCGGTTTCTTGAACGCATTTTCGTACACTTAGAAAACTTGCATTTTACTTTTCGTGACACGTACCTTTGTCAAAATATAGCCTTAAATTATCCATAAACTATATCACTCAAAGTATATCTTAATCTTTCGAGTGTTTTGGTCATTTACTTCTATAAATCATTGTCTCGTTATTTATCAATATAATAGTATTTATCAAACGTTTCATAACCAAGTTAATATCTATTCTCAATATTTTTAAACACGTTTTAAAATATACGTCGCAAGTTATTCATACAATTAATATTCCAACTTATCATATATATTCAAATAAATATTTAAACCAATAAGTTTAATGTACGGTATCAAACAATTAATACATTGTTATGTTTTCAAGTTATAGTATATATATATATATATATATATATATATATATATATATATATATATATATATATATATGTATCTATATACATATAATTGTTCGCGAATTGTCAAGAACAACCGAAAGGTATTTGAATATATGAAAGTAGTTCAAAAATTTTGAGATTCAGTTTTACAGACTTTGCTTATCTTGTCGGAAATGTTAATCATACAAAGATTAAGTTTAAATTTGGTCAGAAATTTTCGGGTCATCACACCTAGTGCTCAGACTGACTCATTAAGCATGTAAAAGTCAACTAGTCCAAGCAAGTCAACAAAAGTCAACCAAATTCAAACTAAAAGTCAACTCGATCAAAGTGGTCAACTAAAGTCAAACATCTCAGTAGGTCATACAAACATGGTCAACATGTCAAACCTAGGTCAAGTAACAAATTACAGCTCATAGTTAAGCAAATTGCACATTCGCAGTGTAACGCATGTCCTTAAAATACGTACATCGTAAAAAGATACAACTATAACTCATAGCACATTTTTCATAAAATCATGGCAAACTCCAGATCACAACTAGACTCAAAATAAATTCCAAAAAGTCTGACTAAAGCCTCATACGATGTCTACAAGTTGGGTTTCAGAAAAGGTCTAGTTACGGTTTACCAAATCAGTTTCAGCACACGCGTCAGTTTTGAAACATTTCTCAAATAATATAGAAAACAGATTTTGATGAACGGCCAATAGGAGATTACTACAGACATCTCAAAATGTTAGTGATAAAATAATCAAAGACATATTTTTAGCCAATTCGTACAGTTTAGCAAATCTTTACAGACCCTTCAGTTTTAGTCCACAATTAAACATATCAATTAGTCGAGCATATATCTCATGGAAAATCACGTTTTCTCAAGTTGGCATACAAATGAAAAACATCAAGGAACATATAAATAACTTATTCCAGAAGTTCATAGCCTCAATAAACTTCTAGTACACTCTAGAATTTTTGTTTAACTTTAAAAATAGTTTCAGCTCTCTTTAAAACATGAATCTTCGTTTTGACGCACCGAGAGCATCACAAAAGCTTTCGACGTAAATCTTATGTCTAACATGCGTGATTTTTCACAATGAATATAATAGTACACTTTTCATTAGCCAAATCACTAAGTATACAAGTCAGAAAATTCGGATATCATGTAAATCCTAACGAAAACTTCAACTAATCATATCTTGAGCATACGATAACGAAATCAAGCAAAATCAAAGTCCAAATTTAATAGTTTTTCGATACCTATCAATCTATACACATTATATGATCAGTACACAAGTAAATTTTATCATATCATTAAAATAAAAATTCGTTTTTCATGCAAACAACATCAATCGAGTAATTAGACGATAAACGATAACACAAGACACCATTAATTGAGCACTAGACTTGATTACACTATGTAATTGAATAAAAATCTGAATTATAGAAATTGGAGTTTGCAATTATACCTTTCTAGCACAATCAATGCACAATACTAGATGTAGAACGATGTAACGAGCAACGTTGATGCACAAGACTTTGTCTAATTTTGAAGTTTGAGTGGTGATGGGGATGGTGGAAGTCGACGGCCAAAACGGGAGGGGGAGAGCAAAAATAATCGACTAACACAAGTGGGGGAATGAGGGTTTTCAAGTCACTTGCCAATTATTTATAGTTAGGGCCTTTAATTAAGAAAGCTAATGACCCAATTAACATGTTATATTCCAAAACAAGTCCAAAGGGGTAAGGGGAAAGGGGGTTCGGCCAATGGCCCTATGAGGGGGGTCATTGGGCTCGTTTTTTTAATTCTTGGTACGCGTATAGTCCGTTTCGAGTGCCGTTAACCGTACCGGGTCTCCGGAACGTTAGCTAGTCGTTGAAACGCAATCATCGGATTTAATTCATTAAATAAATAATAAATTAAATTAGTTTTTTTCGTAAAATAAATAATTATTAAAAATAATTATTTTCTCATTTTTCTAAGTTCCGTAAACTGAAAAGCTTTCTAGGCGATTAACTTAATCGTAACGTTTCTAGTTATTTTGCTATCCGAAATAAGTTCATAAATTAATATAACATATTAATTCGAGTAATTCTCTAAGAACAAGTATGCATTTAATTCTATTAAACACACAAGTCTAAGTAATCACCGTTAGATACTTAACGGACAAGTAACGATAGTAAAAGGAAAAAGTCGGGTTGTTACTTTACCCACTTGTTATGAAAAATTTCGTCCCGAAATTTTAGTGCTCATCCGACGTAGTCGTCTCCTCGAGAAACAGTTGCGGATACTTCAGTCTAATCTAATCTTCACACTCCCACATGAATTCTGGTCCTCTACGGGCATTCCATCTAACTTTAGTGATCGGAATTCTGCTTTGCTTTAGTTGTTTGGCCACACGGTCCATGATCTCAATAGGTTCTTCAACAAAATTAAGCTTAGGAACAACTTGTATCTCGTCTAAAGGAATTACCAAACTTTCGTATGATAAGCATTTCTTCAAATTAGAAATGTAAAAATTGTCGTGAATCTCGCTGAGTTCTTGCGGTAGTTTTAGTCTATATGCTACCGGTCCAATTCTTTTGGTAATCTTAAACGGTCCAATATATCTCGGACTTAACTTTCCTCTTTTGCCAAAATGTACTACACCCTTCCAGGGTGATACCTTGAGCATAACTTTGTCTCCAACCTGAAATTTCAAATCTCTCCTTCTAACATCGGCATAACTCTTTTGACGATCTCGCGCTGTTTTCAGTCTCTCTTGTATCTGCGCGATCTTCTCAGTCGTTTCGTGAATAATCTCAGGATTAGTCAATTGACTATCTCCTAACTCAGTCCAACATACAGGTGATCTGCACTTTCTGCCATACAGTGCTTCAAAAGGCGCTGCATTTATACTTACGTGATAACTATTGTTATAAGAGAACTCTACTAACGGTAGATGTCTATCCCATCCAATTTCAAAGTCAATAACACATGCTCTCAACATGTCTTCTAGTGTTTGGATGGTTCTCTCGCTTTGACCATCAGTTTGTGGATGATGTGCTGTACTCATGTCTAAACGGGTTCCCATGCCATATTGCAAATCTTGCCAGAATCTAAATGTAAATCTGTTGTCTCTGTCGAAAATAATGGATATCGGCACTCCATGTCGGAAAACCACTTCCTTTATGTAGATCTGTGCCAAATTTTCCATCTTATCCATTTCCTTAATCGGTAGAAAATGAGCAGACTTTGTGAGATGATCAATGATAACCCAAATCATATCATAACCTCCCACAGTCTTGGGTAACTTAGTGATAAAATCTATAGTAATATTTTCCCACTTTCATTGGAGAATCCCTGGCTGTGTCAACAATCCTGACAGTTTCTGATGCTCAGCCTTGACTTTAGCACAAGTCAAGCACTTACCAACGTAGGTAGCGATATCAGCTTTCATGTTAGGCCATTAGTACAGTGCCTTAAGATCTTGGTACATCTTGTCGGATCCAGGGTGAATAGAATACCTTGTATTGTGTGCCTCATCTAGCACTAGTTCCCTTAATCCTCTAAACTTCGGTACCTAAATTCTGTCGATGAAATATCGGGTTCCATCTTCTCTAATAACAAACTTCTTTTCTCAAAGTGACTCGGTAGCAACGTTCTCTTCTTTCAATGCCTCTAGTTGTGCATCGCGTATCTGTGAAGTAAGATTCCTTCGAACAGTCATGTTCAATGCTCTAACTCGAATAGGATTAACCTTTTCCTTCCTACTCAAGGCATCTGCAACTACATTAACCTTTCCAGGATGATAGCAAATCTCGCAGTCGTTGTCATTCAATAGTTCAATCCAACGTCTCTGCCTCATATTAAGCTGTTTCTGATCGAAAATATGCTGCATCCGTGAAAATAGTAAACTTAGTACCATACAAATAGTGTCTCCACATCTTCAGTGCAAAGACCACAGCACCAAGTTCTAAATCATGCGTAGTGTAATTCTGTTCATGTATCTTCAATTGTCGTGATTTGTATGTAATTACTTTCTTATGTTGCATCAACACGCAACCAAAACCCTGTCGTGAAGCGTCGCAGTAAACCACGAAATCCTCGGTTCCTTCGGGTAAATACAAAATTGGTGCAGTAGTTAACTTCTCTTTTAACAACTGAAATGCAGCTTCATGCAACTCTGTCCATTCATACTTCTTACCTTTGTGAGTCAATGCTGTTAACGGTCGGGCAATAGTAGAAAATCCCTCAATGAATCTTCTATAATAACCGGCGAGACCTAAGAATTGTCGTATCTGCGTTGGCGACTTAGGAGTCTCCCATTTCTTAACCGTATCTATCTTCGCAGGATCAACTTGAATACCATTGACACCTACGATATGACCCAAAAATTGCACTTCTTGCAGCAAAAAATCACACTTTAAAAACTTGGCGTACAACTGCTCCTTCTTGAGCATCTCTAGCAGCAAACGTAGATGTTGCTCATGTTCCTTCTCATTCTTAGAGTATACCAGAATACCATTGATAAACACAATAACAAACTTGTCCAGATATGGCTTACACACACGGTTCATGAGATCCATGAACACTGCCAGTGCGTTCGTCAATCCCAACGACATTACTGTGAATTCATGATGACCATAGCATGTTCTAAATGCTGTCTTCGGTATATCTGTCTCTTTTACTCTCATCTATTGGTAACCTGACCTCAGATCAATCTTAGAGTAGCATGTTGATCCTTGCAATTGATCAAACAAATCATCAATCCTCGGTAACGGATATCTATTCTTGATAGTCAACTTATTCAACTCCCTGTAATCAATACAGAGTCTCATAGATCCATCCTTCTTCTTCACCAAAAGAACTGGAGCTTCAACTCTAATGTATTTGGCCATGTGGTTGCCTTCTTACATAATCCATAGATTGCACATTATGGCCATGATGTTTTTCACCATTAGGGGAGCTCTTCAGTACAGAATAGCACAACATGCGAGTGTCTGTAAAACAACGTTATAGAGATAGACTAGCAACGAGTAGTGGTGCATAGTAACTAGTAGTGAATCATAGGGATTTCCGTAGTGATGAACAAGTGCTATTAGCGATAAGTAATAGTAAGTAGCATTAAACAATAACTACTAATGACAAGCGGCAATGAGTAGTGATTGATATCGACCAGGAGTGAGGAATGATGTTGAATAGTGGTTAGCAATGATATATAGTAAGGAATTGTGGTATGAGACGATGGGTATGTTTAAAATATGTCAACTAATGATACGTAGTGGCAAGTGGGGTCATTAGTGATGAGTTGCAGTATGTATATATATTATCGATAGATTATAAGAGACTATTACGTTCATTTTATGAGCAGTGCATATTAGAAAAATTTTCTTTGACCAGCCTCCCATTCCTTATGTCATGCTGTCGGAACTTCCATTTAAGTCACCGTAATGTAATCCCGATCATTACATTACGCTGACTCATACTTTCATTTCGACATTACTTCACAAGTTCAGATTAGCAAAACACGTACGATTAATCCATTGTATGTAATGAGAATCTATGTGTACTTTTACCATTTGAAAGAAATACTAAACTGAAAAACTGAGATGATAGCGTTATCGGCCTCGAAAAACTACTGAATTTAGACCCAAAATTCACATTCATACGATTTTTCTATGATTTTATAACAATCGACAAAGTTCCTTATACATTAAATAATTGTTGAAATATTCCAGAAATACAACCAGGAGCGTTTTAATTCACTGCGACTTTTCTACAAAACGTTAGGGACGAATATTTGGATAAGTTATAAATGACTTCATTACGAAACCTTTGACGTGTATTTCAAAGAAAACAAAGCTGTATTTATTTTTATAAAAATTCCAGAGTTGACTGTACACTATACTATACCAACATGTAAGGAAAGTGTATGAAACACGGGTTTTAGTTTAGATCAACGTTAGTGTAAATGTTCAAATGAAATAACTTTAGTGTAAATAAATAGTAGTAGTGGTAAGAACAACTTTCAACAACTCACACATCAATAGAATAAGAAAGGAATAGCATTCAAAATATGAAAGTACAATACAAGATCTCGAAGTTGTAGAATATGTCTCATAAAACAAATAACGAAACACGTCTGCTAGTCATAACACAAAATAAGATATCATAGATAACGCACGATAAGATAAACTCTATATCACTCGGAGTCATCTTCATCTGGAAATTTCCGCACTAAACGGAGAACACTCGGTTCGACACGCTCTTTAAAAGCGGCCAACTCGTCATGTAGGTCAACATACATTTTCGCTAAGGCGTTCATAGTCTTCTTGGATAGCTGCTGTGGCATTTCACTCTTCTTCTAACACAGAAACTCTGGCTACCAAACTCCTAACAATCTACTTTAATTCTCGGACTTCATCGGAAGGGGATGATGAAGGCTTCGCAACACTAGTAGTTGGTATATTAGAATGGTTACGAACAACACGAGGTAGGGGAGTACTTGAACCATAGTAACGCGTAGCATCATTGTCATGAGAACTAAATGCAATTTTATGCTTACGGTGATTCTCATGGGGTGGCAATACACGGGATTCAGTAAGCGTAGCAGGTGGAATAATAGGTAGAATCGGATCTTGAGGTTTTGGTTCAGTAGTGAGTAGTTCCTTAGACTTTTCTTCATCTTCGGAATCCTTTTCCTTCTCGGATCCCTTTTCTTCATCAGAATCTTCTTCATCCACGGATTACTCTTCTTCATCGGAATCCTCTCGGTCGAGACAATCAAACAAAGGGTTATCCTCAGCATTGGAATCGTCCTCGTCCTCTTTGGGCTCAGGTTGCCCAACAGTCTCAGACGATACCTCTTCATTAGTACAGGGTGTAAGAGTACCTCGAGCACTCAAGAAAGTATCGGACTCGATATCCGTATCCCAAGCACTTAAGTAAATATCATGAAGAAACTTCATCTGGTCACATCATCGGAGTACGCTCGCATTAAAACATCTATTATACGAAAATAGTTGGCATCTATATATATAAACATATATGATATACTAAGCAGACATAGAATCAAGTAAAATAGCAAGTAGTGTAACTACAGTCTATGTAGCTTAACTAGTCTATGATTACAGTCTAGACTCAAAGATGTCCTAACGTTCGACACTCTAATGCACCCTAGTCATAGGTAACCGATCTGCTCTGATACCAGATGTAATACCATTTGGGGTCAAAACCCACCCAGTGCCTTTCCAACAGTGACCACTGGGAGTACCTCAGACACTGATTTTACGGCCCGCATTTTTTCCAAACTGCCAACCATCCTCTTTCTTTACAAGGGATCGCAAGGGGTAAGAGCCAATGCTTCATCACATGTTACACTATGAGAACTCCCTCTACGACTAACTCGCCCAAAGTTGTTGCCGTTAACCGAACCCGAATCCTGGGAACGTTAACCGGTCGTTGCTTGGGATGGTTAAACCAGCTCTGATACCAAATATAATACCTCTTCAGAATCCACTAACGGTGTATTAACTCCGGTCCCACAGTTTAGCGGTCACGCCCTCTATATGAGACGTTTCCGAAAAGTATTCGCATTAATTATCAAACCAAAGTCATTTACTAAAGAAAACGTAACGTGAAAGTATTTGACATAAACGACCAACATAATTGAACCCAAACATCACAATAAATAAATAGTTTGAATGTGAATATTTGTTCTTTAAATAAAGATGATGAAATATCTTGGACACCGTCCAATTCTAGCAGCAGACAAGCATGACAACTTCTGTATAGCGGAAGCACTACCTCTATGGACCTGAGATAAAACATGCAAAATGTCAACGAAAACGTTGAGTGAATCTACAGGTTTAGTAAAGCATTTCGTTAGTTAGGCCACAAGATTTCTGGAAAACATCTTAAGAAAAGCATACATTATCATGAGCACTTGATTATAAAACTTTAACCTTTGCGGATAGCTAAAGCGCTATGCGTATTCCTTTTATCCTTTTTAAGCATACACCGATCAAGTGTACAAGTAACAATAGAATAAGCACCTGTTATGTAGGGGTGAGGTTTGTCAAACCCAACGGTACCGTCCCTATAAGTCGGGCTTACATAAAGTAATTAATATAATCAAGCTAAGGGATTTCTGATCTGAACTCATATGTATATGTTTAAGTTACTTGTGCCTAATATGTAAAACATTTGTAAAAAACATGTATCTCATCCCTGTAAAAACATAATAGGGACTGCAGATTCACCTTAGCAAGGCACTGAAAATCTCTTAGTAAGAATCGTATGGTAGTCGAACAATCTCGACTGAACAACGCAACCTAGTCAAATAGGTCATCTTAAGTATACATATAGGTCACACTATGTCAAACCATAGTGTACACAAAGTCCTACTGCTCAGACTGACTCATTAAGCATGTAAAAGTCAACTAGTCCAAGCAAGTCAACAAAAGTCAACCAAAGTCAAACTAAAAGTCAACTCAGTTAAAGTGGTCAACTAAATTCAAACATCTCAGTAGGTCATACAAACATGGTCAACATGTCAAACCTAGGTCAAGTAACAATTTACAGCTCATAGTTAAGCAAATTGCACATTCGCAGTGTAACGCATGTCCTTAAAATACGTACATCGTAAAAAGATAGAACTATAACTCATAGCACATACTTCATAAAATCATGGAAAACTCCAGATCATAGATGGACTCAAAATAGATTCCAAAAAGTCTGGCCAAAGCCTCATACGATGTTTACAAGTTGGGTTTCAGAAAAGGTCTAGTTACGGTTTACCAAATCAGTTTTAGCACGCGCGTCAGTTTTGAAATATTTCTCAAAAAATATAGAAAATAGATTTTGACGAACGGCTAATTTAAGATTACTCCCGACATCTCAAAATGTTAGTGATAAAATAATCAAAGACATCTCGTTTGCCAATTTGTACAGTTTAGCAAATCTTTACAGACACTTTAGTTTTAGTCCACAATTAAACATATCACTTAGTCGAGCATATATCTCATGGAAAATCACGTTTTCTCAAGTTGGCATACAAATGAAAAACATCAACGAACATATAAACTAACATATTCCAGATGTTCATAGCCTCAATCAACTTCTAGTTCACTCTAGCAATTTTTGTTTTACTTTAAAAATAGTTTCAGCTCTCTTTAAAACATGAATATTCGTTTTGACGCACCGAGAGCATCACAAAAGCTTTCGACGCAAATCTTAAGTCTAACATGCATAATTTTTCACAAGGAAAATAACAGTACACTTTTCATTAGCCAAATCACAAAGTATACAAGTCAGAAAATTCAGATATCATGTAAACCCTAACGAAAACTTCAACTAATCATATCTTGAGCATACGATAACAAAATCTAGCAAAATCAAAGACCAAATTCAATAGTTTTTTGATAAATATACATATATATACATATATATACATTATATGATCAGTCCACAAGTCAATTTTATCTGATCATTAATATACAAATTCATTTTTCATGCAAACAACATCAATCGAGCAATTAGACGATAAACGATAACACAAGACACCATTAATTGAGCACTAGACTTGATTACACTATGTAATTGAATAAAAATATGAATTATAGAAATTAGGGTTTGCAATTATACCTCTCTAGCACAATCAATGCACAATACTAGATGTAGAACGATGTAACGAGCAACTTTGATGCACAAGACTTTGTTTAATTTTGAAGTTTGAGTGGTGTTGGGGATGGTAGAAGTCGACGGCCAAAAGGGGAGGGGGAGAGCAAAAATAATCGACTAACACAAGTGGGGGAATGAGGGTTTTCAAGTCCATTGACAAGTATTTATAGTTAGGGCCTTTAATTAAGAAAGCTAATGACCCAATTAACATGTTATAGTCCAAAACAAGTCCAAAGGGGTAAGGGGAAAGGGGGTTCGGCCGATGGCCCTATGAGGGTGGTCATTGGGCTCATTTTGTTAATTCTTGGTATGCGCATGGTCCGTTTCGAGTGCTGTTAACCGTACCGGCTCTCCGGAACGTTAACTAGTCGTTGAAATGTAATCATCGGATTTAATTCATTAAATAAATAATAAATTAAATTAGTTTTTTTCGTAAAATAAATAATTATTAAAAATATTTATTTTCTCGTTTTTCTAAGTTCCGTAAACTGAAAAGCTTTCTAGGCGATTAACTTAATCGTAACGTTTCTAGTTATTTTGCTATCCGAAATAAGTTCATAAATTAATATAACATATTACTTCAAGTAATTCTCTAAGATCAAGTATGCATTTAATTCTATTAAACACGCAAATCTAAGCAATCACTGTTAAATACTTAACGGACAAGTAACGATAGTAAATGGAAAAAGTCAGGTTGTTACACTTTCCAATCTTGAACGTATGCTAATTCATTGCGAGAAAGCAAATCTTGTTTTGAATTAGGTGAAATGCCATTTCATGGTAAGGGAAGGCATTTTCCTTAGCCATAAAATATCTAGTGCAGGTATTGAGGTAGACCAATCCAAACTTGAGGTTATATCTAAACTACCGAACCTTCGAATGTTAAGTCCATTCATAGTTTCCTTAGTCATGTGGGCTTCACGATTCATAAAAGATAATTCTAAAATCACTCGCCCCATGACTAGACTTCTTGAGAAGGACGTTCCGTTTGATTTCAATGATGATCGTAAGAACGCCTTCTCCATTCTGAAAACCAAGCTCACACAAGCTCCTATAATTGTATCACCTGATTTTAGTTTACCTTTTACCTTTAGGGCAACGCCATGATAATCATTTTCGTCCAATTTACTATGCGAGTAGGACACTAACGGGAGCTCAGGTTAATTATACCACAACTGAGAAAGAGCTCTTCGCGGTTGTCTTTGCATTTGATAAATTCCGTCCTTATTTGGTATTGTCTAAGACCATTGTCTATACCAACCACTCAGCCCTTAAGTACCTTTTTGCTAAGTAAGATGCCAAGCAATGACTCATTCGTTGGGTTCTTCTCTTACAAGAATTCAATATTGAGATTCGTGATAAAAAGGGGGCCGAGAACCTTGCCGCTGACCATCTTTCTCGACTTGAGAATCCTAATTTGGAAAAAATTAATGAGTCGGACATTAAAGACACGTTCCCTGATGAGTTATTAATGTGGGTCAACAAGGACTCGAAAGTCCCTTGGTTTGCGGAATACGCAAATTATCTAGCCTCGGGTGTTCTTTAGAAGGGGTTTTCTTATCAGCAAAAGAAGAAATTTTTTGCGGATTTGAAATATTACTTTTGGGATCAACCCCATCTTTTTCGAGTTTGTGCGGATTGAGTGATTCGTCGGTGTGTATATGGTAAAGAAGCTCAACAAATTCTTAAGCATTGTCATCAAGGTCCTACTGGTGGTCACTATGGACAGAGCCATACTGTCAAGAAAGTGTTTGACTCTGGATTTTATTGGCCCTCGATCTTCAAAGACGCTCAGGCATTTGTTCGTACATGTGATACATGCCAGAGAACAGGCACCATCACCAAACAGGATGAGATGCCACAAACCGGCATCCAAGTGTGTGAAGTTTTTGATGTATGGGGAATCAATTTTATGGGTCCTTTCCAAAGTTCCCACAACTTCAAATATATCTTAGTAGCCGTCGATTATGTGTCTAAATGGGTGGAGGCCAAAGCTCTACCCACGAACGATGCACGGGTCATGGTGAACTTCTTGAAAAACCTCTTTTCGGGCTTTGGAATTCCAAAGGCGCTCATCTCTGATTGTGGCACCCACTTTGCAAACCACCTTCTTGAAAAGGTGTTAAAGAAGTATAGTGTTACCCATAGGTTCTCCACCGCTTATCACCCACAAACGAGTGGGCAAGTGGAGAATACTAATTGTGCTTTGAAGCGTATCCTTGAAAAAATGGTTAATGATAATCCGAAGATGTGGCAACACAAATTAGATGACGTGTTGTAGGCCTTCCGAACCACGTTCAAAACGCCTCTTGGAACTACACTATTTCGACTTATTTATGGCAAAGCGTGCCATCCGGTAGAGGTGGAACACAAAGCTTATTGGACGTTGAAAAATGTTAACATGGATCTTGAAGAGGCGGGTGAGAATAGGCTTGTGCAATTGAATGAGCTTGATGAGTTGAGGTTGGATCCATATGAGAACTCCTTTTCATATAAGGAGAAAACCAAATGTTGGCACGATGCCCGTTTGAGAGAAAGGAAGGAGTTTGAACCCGGTCAAAAAGTTTTTCTTTATAATTCACGATTCAAATTTTTGCCAGGAAAACTTCGGTCACGATGGTCTGGTCCATTCATAGTCAAACAAGTTTTTCCGGCAGGTCGTGTTGAGTTAATTGGAAAGGATGGAGAACATTTCAAGGTGAATGGTCATTGGTTGAAGTTATACTATGAGGGATTCAATGAAACTGAGAAGGAGGACCTTACCTTTTATCCGGAGGAAACGTGATCACGTTATGGAGTCGAGTAAATGACTCGTTAAACAATCAACCATGTACATATTTGTAAGTTTTTCTTTTCTTTTATTTATCGTTCTTGCCTTTTTCTTAAAACATAAAATCCAAAAACATTATATATCCAATGAAGTTATACTATGAGGGATCCAAATTTTTTTTTCTTCATATAATAAAAATTCCGGGTTGCTTTTTCTTTTCCCTTTTCACTATTTTCCTCTAAAATTTATCTTTGTTATATGATTTCATGTAAATGAGGGTGTTACATGATCTTAAGTGTGGGGGAGAAAAATCCCCGCGGACATTTGTCGCCAATTTGAAAATTTGAAAATTTTGAACTTTTTGAATAGTTTTTTGTATAAAATAAGGAAGCAAAGTCTTTCAGGATTTTAAAATCTAAATTGTAGGATGATTCAAGTGCATCCATAAAGGAAGTCAAGTCTTCCGAATGTCCGTCTTACTTGGTGTAGGAGACTTCCTAATCTACATCATTTTATACTGACATTGGTTAATGCATCATTTCACGATGTTTTTACACCGATGTATCGTACTATGGAAAGGGGAGCCTTGAGCTTCAACCGTGCTGTCTTTTTATGTAAGAGCAATGGCTTCGTGCTAGCGTTTGCTTAGACAACGCACGCCATGGTCAAAAGCAATGGTAACCTTTTAAATACGGGAATGTAGTATCTGCTTCCTACATTTTCTTAAAACTAGCATAAAAGCTAGATGCGTGGGAAGTGGGATCCAAGGACCTTAAATAAATTAAAAGTGTTTAAACACTTCTGGGAGAATCGAGTCCTCCCATGTTATTCCTAGGAAGTAAAGTCTTCCGAAACTTGTAAGTAAAGTCTTACAAGTTAAGTTGAATTAAAAAAAAAAATACCAAATTTGAAAATAAAGTCTTTCAAAATCTTATTGTGTTTCAAACTTGTAAGTAATGTCTTACAAGTTAAGTGTGATTCTTTTGAGGAAGTAAAGTCTTCCTGGCCGGGTGTTGAAGGTTTTATCTTTAACACTCCAGAGTGGCTCACAACTACTCGTCAAGGAATTCAAAATCCGCCAAATTTTGGAATTGATGGACCTCTTAATTAGCCACGTGGGGCACTAATTCCATGAACCTCCGTCAATGCTTTCGCCCTACTATGATAGAAACCATAGAGTTGTGATAGAAAGCTTGATGAGTGTCGGTCATCCTGTGCCCGGATTGAACATAAAGATATGGGTAACCAGTCCCCTACGCTTTGGCGCACCCACATTTACCCAATTTTGGAATTGACGATTATATTTGGAATTGACGAATCATTGGTGTTTTGGGGTATAGAGGTGAAAGAGGGGTAGCCAGCACAGGGTGATTAGAGGAGCATATTTTTAGAGGCGTACACTTATTGCAAAACTGACTCCTTGGCGAATGGTAATTTTTAATGATGCTTAAAGTTTTGCTCATTTTGGTTATACTTTATGATTTTCAAGGTGACTATAATTCATGATACGTATTGATTGACACCTTGAACTTATTTTGATGAAATTGAGAAAATTGTTAACGATATTGAGGATGATTTTCATTTGGTATTTTGTTGAGTCAATGGCTATCCCGTGAATCCTACGTAATTGGTCAAAGTCAAGGAGGTCAAATTTTGAGATATGAAAAAGTATATACTTGATGACTGATGTTGTGACGACCTTTTAGAACTTGGAGTTGACTTTGACCGGGGAGTGATTGTTTTGGGTAGACTTAGGCTTGAATGGGTGTTGAATGTAGATGGTAATTGATTAAAGACTTGAGCCTTGTACTAATTTTGTTGAAGACTACACGATATGAAGTTAATGATTTTTGAAGACGATATCGGTATGTTCTTGATTCTATTACTAATGAAGATTTGTTCGAGTTTTTTATCTTTGTTTGAGTTAATATTATTTGAAGATAGACTTGCTTGAGGACAAGCAAGGTTCAAGTGTGGGGGATTTTGATATTGCTCTATTTATACATAGTTTTACTCGCAATATCGGTTAGTTTTATTGAGTTTTTGGTTATAATTGAGGAAATGGTGAAGGAAATGTTAATGTTTGAGTTATTACTTTCTTATGAAATGGTTTGAAGAATTATATAGTTTTGAAAGTTATTTGGTCCAAAGTTCTGCTGTTTTGAAGAAGAAATCGTGAGTCGAAGCGAAGTGTCAAAGCATTAAATTAAAACAGATAAAATACTGATCAGAATGCTACATCTTGCGGCTGCGATTCCCATCCATGCGGTCGCGAATTTGGGCTTTGCTCGTGATAAAAATCTCGCGTTCGCAGTGCGTTAACAGAACTTCGAAAAACAGAAACCAGGTACCCTCGCGGTCGCTATTGGTTTGATGCGGCCGCGATTTTGATGAAGGCTCGCGATCGCGATTCCTCTAATGCAGTCGCGAGATTGAGCAGCCTACTCAGTTTTTGGGTTTAGTATAAATATGCGTTTTTAACCCTTTTTAGGGGAATCAGTTTTTCACTTACGAATTTGATTGTTCCAGCCATTAGGGTACGAATTTCTAAGTTTTTCATTCAGTTTTTCATTATCTTTTCAACATAACAACAATTGTGGTTAGTTTAATCTTGCTATTACTTTTATTTTCATTTATGCTAATGGATTCAATGGTTTATTTTGCATGTTCTTGTGTGCTTTATTTTATTATGACTAGCTAAATTAGTTGTATCTACTTAGATGATTGAACTAATGTGAAGGATGGCTATCTTTATGATTTGAACAATTGGATCTTATTATTTCATGTATTGTTTGGCTAAGAACGACTGTTATTGTGATTTATCATTAGTTGAAGTTGCGGGGATTATTAACTAGTCAACGAGAGTTGAATAAGTAGTGATCTTTACTAGCTTATTGAACGTGAATAGCTTAGGCCTTTGGTTGATTATATACAGGAGACCGGTATAGTTGATTAATTAGTAATTAAACTGTGATAGAACTTGATAATTGTGGAATTGTTAGGGAGACTTAAGCAATTCAAGTCAAATTAATATATCGATTAATACATTGGTAACTAGATTAGAGAATTAGGATCAACGAGAATTGGGCTAATGATTTAGTTGATAATCCGTGAGTATCGAGAGATAATCATAGTGTTACCACCAATATAATTATTTGAAATGAACTCAACAGCAATCCTGATCCGAGGAAATTGAATCTAAGTGGATACCTTTGTCTTTATTGATTTTAATTCAATTTTATTACGCGTTTAAACTCTAAACAAAACAACCTTAATTTTACTAAAATAATTACAAGTTAAAGTTTCTGATAAAACTGCTCTCTGTGGATGAACTGGTCAATTTACTTATAAATTGTTGCACGATCGGGACTAGTTGCCTGTATTGTGTGATAACTATTAGGTGATATTTACTAGTTAGTTTTAGAGTATAAAAACACATATCAACGTATTTCCTTCATCAAAATTTAATTTCCTAACAACGCGTATTTTTTAGAATGTTTAAATAATTTATTAGGATCGGATAACATTTCTTCTGAGATGGGATCCTTGGATCGGGTATTCATTTAATCTAAAATCATAAAAAGAAATATTTTAGGAGAAAATGCTTTAGACTTTATTGTATGGAGACAATTTAATTTTAGTTTAAATGTAACCCCTTTATTTTTTTTAGTAATTCTAGTTTTATGAGAGTATTTTAGAGGTATATTAATACTTTATCGGAATTTAAAATGATAAATATAATAATAAATATTAATAACATATATATATTTTTTATATACCAACTTTTATCGCATGCAAACAAATAATCAAACATAAATTGGACTATTGAATCTTTCAATACTTAAACATAAATCAGACTATTGAATCTTTCGATACTAAAGTGACCGTCAACGTCTAGGTTCAAGCAGGAGCCTTTAAATCGGAACCCCATAAACCATCCCGTAAAGAATGACAGTCATCACTTGTTTTCAAGAAATATCAATAACCAAAATATATCCAACTTTCATTTTTACCCCGCTCCCCGACAGCGGCGCCAAAAAGTTGATGTGTCAAAAGTGTGTGTAGTAGTGCTTAATTTGCCTTTCAACTTTTAAATTTATAAAACCTTTATTTTACTTTTAACACCCTAACAAGCAACAAGACCCGATCAAATGTAGTATTTTTGGTTATAGTCCCAAGAGAGCGTGGAAGCAGATAAGAGTTGTTGTTTTATTCTTGTAGTCTAAGTCTTATTAAAGAACTAGAAATATATATTATGTTTTTGATTGTTGTTTAAGTTTGAATTATTATCTCTTAGGGAAGACACAATTTGAGGTACGTTATTAATAACTTTTAATAAACTATTTAGGAAAGATAGAATAAAGATTTAAATGAAACAAACAATATAAAAGAGAAGTGATTACAAGGACATGTAAATCAATAGGGATTTATGTTTGATATTTTCATGATTTATATTAATAAATAGCAAGATAATAATCATACACTAATTATTATCCCTAATGGTTATGCTAAATACCACATAGCATTCATAAAGCATGACCTAAAGCTTACATTAACTAAGTGATGTTCAAAGCTAATGTCTTCATTTATAGCATTCAAATAATCACATGTAAACATTACCTAAACCTGATGTTGATCTAAGCAATATTCAATTAGACTGAAAAGTGGATAAGCTAATAAACCTAATCAGATTAATTCAAGCTACTAGCTGAAAATTACTCATAATCAAGTTCTCATGCAATTGACAATCAAACACTCATAAACAAAGGTTCCTTGATTAAGCCTAAGAATGGTGAATTCTATTATATAAGTGTGATTCAAGTTCACCTAGTTGTATAACTATCCTAAATTGCATGAAATCCAAACACTATATTTGATGGATTAGATCTAAACAAGTGATATGAATCGAATATAAGATCATAGAATCAATGAGTAGTTAATTCTTAGATTCATAATATTTAATCATTAAGAATGGAAAATAAGTTATTTAATCATGGCAGATATAAACAGTTCAAATAATCATTACAGAAACATAAGCGTACAGACCTAAAAAAACCATAAACTGTACGGAATGAAGCACGAAGCTGGCGGCTTTGCTCAGTCAAGCTGGTGGCTTGGACTGAAGAAGCCGGTAGCTTCATCTGTTTCCTAGAAAAAGTTTAGTTTTTGTCCACGTAACCACTATGAATGTTTAGTTCATAATGGTAGGTGAACAGTAAGATAAAAATAGTAAATAAATCAAAAGAATAACAATAAAATAAAGTAGACATGTACCTTTAAAGTAAAACGGGAATTGAAATTGAATAGAACTTGATTATAACTTTGATTACAATGTTAAAACTTGAATAAAAACCCTAAAAACCAAGAGTTTTCATTTTTAGGTGAAAACCCTAGAAAGTAAACGAAACTGAACTATATTGGATATTCAAAACTGTAACAAATGGCCTGTATTTATATTGCTCAGAACCGGTAGCTAAGCCGGCGGCTTCCCTATGGCGGTTGCTCCTTCTTCAAGTTAAACATAATCCCAAAGCCAAAGGAACGCGTATCTATGACGACTAAGCTGGCGGATTCAGTGATAAGCCGACGGCTTCAATGATAAGCCGGCAACTTTGATTATCCGTTGATCTTTATGATTTAGTTGCCTTGTTTATCTGGTTCTTAGGCTTTAAGTACACGAAACTGGATCTAAGCCGGAGCTTTGATGACAAGTCAGCGGCTTCATTGCTTTCTCTCCAAGTCATTTGAATTTCTATGTTTCTCTGGAATATTCTGGAATGTTCTGGATTTCAACCCCAAGTCGGCGGCTTCCTTTGATCCATGCCGTCGGCTTCCTTGTAACTTCTGCAACTCTTATTTGTTTTTGATCATATTTAATACATTTCTCAAATAAAACAATAAAAATACATTTTTCCCATTTTTACCCTTTTTTGTGTGTTTAAATATTCAAGTTGTCTTTAAAATACCAAGATAACTCCTTAAAATGTTATGAAAAACTTGTATAATTTAGGAATTATCAGACACCCACATTTTAATACCCTAAAATAATAGGATATAACAATAATAATATCTTGGTATTAAAAAGTTTTCCCTTTCATTATTTTGGTATTCCTATCGGTTTCCTGAGTCGTCGCATTGAAAATGTGGGACCCCGTTATTAAAATAGTTTAAACACGTGTTAGCAGGTTGGAAAGGTCGGTGCTTATCTTTTGGCGATCGGTTGATTATGGTTAATGCGGTCCTATCTAATCTTCCATTGCATTTCATGGCTATGTATAAGCCCCGGTCTCAGTCATATCTCAACAAGAAGGATATCGAAGAAACTTTTTATGGAGGGGGTGATTGTTTAAAAAAGAAGACATGTCTCTTTAAATGGGAAGCGGTTTTCTTTCCTAAGGACATGGGAGGGTTAGGTATCGTTCCTTTACTGTTAAAAAACCTTGCCCTCTTAGCGAAGTGGTGGTCAATAATGAATTCCAATAAATTATGTATTTGGAAAGCTATGATTGTATCTTCTTTCGGTCCTTCGTTCAGAGGTAAATGATTGTCAAATGTTAATTCCTTATGCACTTCAAGATTATCACCTTTGTGGAAAGACTTGGTAAATCTGCAAAAAAAAAAAAAAAAAAAAAAAAAAAAAAAATCAATTGTTGGTTCCTGTTTTAGGCGAAAATTCTTGGAAGTGGAAGTTAGGTTGTGGTTCTCTTATCTCCTTTTGGATTGACAAGTGGGTGGACAATTCTTCCCTAAGGGATCGGTTTCCTTCTCTGTACCGTGTATGTTTCATTAAAGATGCAACCATTAATTTTTTTTGTTATCCTTATTGCATTGATGTGCCACAACAAGGATGGGATTTTCATCTTCATCTCCCTTTACCAGAATATGACCCATGGAAGTCTCAAGAAATTACTGACTGATATTGCTCATCCACGCTACGTTTTTCACGCAATATCTACCTTGTTTTACTCGGTTTTCGTTTCCATAGTGCTCAAAAAAGTTATGATCTTGGGTTTAATCGCGTTTTGAGTGCTATTACAGTTCTAAGTGTAAATTTGGTGTAAAATTGACCAAAGTGTGCAAATGTATCAAGAAAACTACAAAGTGCTGGAACTGATTACAAGAACGACGTTCCTGTATCTCAGAACGACGTTCCAACATCAAGAATGGCATTCCAAAGCCAAGAACGACGTTCTACCTGGGAATTTACAAAGGAAATGGAAACAGAAAAAGTGGGCATTTAGAGCACTATTCAGGAACGACGTTTGTAGCATTCAAGAACGGTGTTCCTCATTACGAGCCCAAGAACGGTGTTCCTAAAGAAGGAACGATGTTCCTCTGTAAAATTCTGGGCAGTTTTTGAGAACTATAAATAGAATGAGATGAGGGGTTTTTCATATACATCATCAATTGAGCAGTAAATTCGTGGTGGCTGAGGAGATTAGGGTTTGATAGTTAGATTATTGAGTTTTTTTTATATCAAGTTTCCATCATTTCTTTCATTCTACATCAAGGATTTGGAGATTGAATCAAGATCTAGTGCTTGTTCTTCATCATCTTCATCTAGCTTTATTGTAATTTTCATAAATTTGGTACAATCTACTATTGTTTATTGCTTACTGATGTTTGGATTTACTCTTATTACTTGTATTGATCTTGTTCTAGCCATGATTGGCTAGATTTTATTATGTACACTTGTTTATGAAGCTTAATAGCTAAGGATTGTTCATATTTATGTTATTGATTGTGTTTGGATGAATCTATGAGTTAATGATTGAGATTTGTTACTAGAATTAGCCAAAAGATCCTTTGCTATGTTTCTTTTGGACTTTACTTTGATTATATGAGGTGTGTAGCTTCTCTTAGGGATTTGATTAGTGAAACAACTTGTACTTCAATACTTAGGTGATCTAGACAATCAAATTGGGGCTTTCATGGGATTGGGGTCTTGGTTTGGATTGGTTTTCAATTGGTCCTTAGTCAAAATAGTGAAGTTTGGTTTTCTTAAAGGATTTCGATTACCGAAAGGGTTTTAGGGGACTTTAACCTAGGCTAAGTACTAATGATAATTGCATGATTCAACTAGATCAATTGGTATAAGCTTATGTGAATTTGAAAGTATTGATTTGATCATAAGAACATCTAGTAAGGATACTAGCATAAGTTTGAATACAATTAGCTCGTAAGTGAACAATAGAACAATCTGAATGCTTCAAGTAGATTAAGCAAGTGTGCATGCTTTTAATATTGATAATTTCCTAATCATTTCTAGTTCTTAGTTTAATTTGCAATTACCTTCTTTAATATCTCAAATACAAACCTCTCCCTCTCCAATCAAACAAACTTTAGGATGAGTATGAGTTTTCATTGATTCAACTAGCAATCACCGCTCTCTTGGGACGAACCTTAAATGGAAAACTCACTAATTACAACTACCGAGTCATTGTTTCTCGAATGCTTGTCACATAGTTGAGTCCACATTTAAGTATAAATTTAAAAGTTAAAATGTATGTTTGTGAGAGCATGTCAAACTTTCTGGAGCCGCTGCCAGGGAGCGGTTAGCTAGTTGTATCTTTGAGTTTATGCTTTTAATTGTTCGATCCTTTTGTAAGGATTTATCCTTGCAAAAGTTACTTTTCTTGTTCTTATATATATTATTTGTGTTTAGAAAACCGTTTGTGTTTGTGTTATGATCGAAGGTTAGGTATCGTGGTGTATGAAAAGGAGATCCCAAAAGGATCAAGAGTGCACACATCCATTTTTCGATCCGGAGAGACACGTTCACAGGGTTTAAAAGTGTAGAGAAGAAAGGGTATTAAAGAAAAATTTTGAGGTTTTGCCATTTTGTATAGAAGATATGGATGGTAACGGTCAACCATTTCCTCCCGAGTGTAATCCATTTGGTCATGGTATTCCCAACAACCCACCGCCGGTTTATCAAGAACAGCAAGTTGATCCAAATGACACACTAATGTGGAACGCTAGTTTGGTTGCACCTACGATGGTGCCTCCGGCTATCACTAAACCGCCCATTGGGGCCGATAATTGGAAAATCGAGGGTAATTTCTTCACAATGATCAAAGATGTGCTAGTTCATGTGTTAATTGAGGAGAATTCTTTCAAATACCTTCAACTATTCAACGATATTTGTGATCTCTATCGGCACAAAGATGTTACCGATGATGCTTATAAGTTAAGGGTATTCCCTTTTACTCTTCAAGGTGATGCGAAAGTTTGGTTAAGGAATCTACCTCCCGACTCGATTAGGACTTTTCAAGATTTAAGTGATGCTTTTATCAATCACTTATTTCCACCATCAAAAGCGGAACAACTTAGGATGGAGATCAACGCATTCACTCAACGGAGTGATGAGTCTTTATATGATGCATGGATACATTTCAAGAA
Organism: Rutidosis leptorrhynchoides; assembly: GCF_046630445.1. Lineage (NCBI taxonomy): Eukaryota > Viridiplantae > Streptophyta > Magnoliopsida > Asterales > Asteraceae > Rutidosis > Rutidosis leptorrhynchoides. The sequence continues at coordinate 136,736,297 of NC_092340.1, read as the reverse complement.
GATGTTATGAGCTTGCCCACCACATGGATTGACAAAGAAAGAGTACATCAACATGTTCTACCGGGGTACTAATCCATTGACGAGACAAACTCTTGATTCCTCCGCGAGAGGAGTGTTTATGTATAAATCTCCAAATGCGGAAGAAACCTTGTTGGAAGACATCTCGTTTCATACGTACGAGTGTACCCCTTCAACTCGAGATTTGCCAAGGAAAAGTGTAGCTCAAGTGGAGAGTGACAATGGTCAAATCACGCTTGCTAGCTTGAATAATCAATTTCAATCATACAGGAAGGAGTTGAAAAAGATACAACAATCTATTGTCGCGATGCAAGTAGGATGTGAAAGATGCGATGGACCTCACCTCACAAAGAATTGTCCTCAAATCAACCAATGCAACTATATTGATTTGAACGACATCCCCATTAACTCGAATGCTCATGTCAACTATGTGAGTAATCGAAATTATCAAAAGGGTGGTTCATCAAGCCAAGGCTACTTCAATCCTAACAAAAGATAAGTCTTCTTCATCACTCAACCCAACCCACCACCCAGATTTACAAACCAAAACCGAAACCAAGGTTATAATCCAAACTATAACCAAAATCGAAACAACAACTTCCAATCACAAAACCAACAACCATACAAGACTCAACCTTATAACAATCAAACCAACTCAAGTTATCAAAACAACCAAGGTTATTTCCAACAACAAAATAACCAAGGTTACAATCAACAACCTCAACAAAACACTCAACAATCCCAACCTTCAAAGAGTCTAGAAGAAATCATGCAAAATTACATAAAGAAGGCGGAAACCGCTGAGGCAGTTTTGTTAAAAGAGAATAAGTTCTTGAAGCAACAAGAAGCATCAACAAGCCTCATTTCAAAACCTTAAGAGTACCGTTGGAAGACTTTCAAACCAAGTTGCCGAAAGACCTCAAGGCACTTTACCATTGATGTGTGCGAGGTGTACTAGAAAATAGTATTATTTTTACAACGAAATACTATTAAATACGATACAATTTTACACAAGATATTTATTTATTTATAGATTGGATATACCTAAACATTGCTACAACACTTATAGGCAGTGTACCTAATCGTACAGTAGTGTAGTTTTTAGTAAGTCCGGTTTGTTCCACAGGGATACACTTAAACAAGCTTAACGCTATATTAGTTTTAATTTTATAAAAATACAAATATATATATATATATATAAATGATATTATTATTATAAAAGGGGGTTTTTACCGTTTAATGACTGGTTTGTCGATTTTTAAAACTTTAGTCGCAGTTAAAACCTAATGTAAAAATATTAAATGAATATAACTTAATTTAAAGCGTAAAGTAAATAACGATAATGAAATTGCGATAAATAAAAATGTGATAAATAAAAAGTATGACAATTAAAGAGTACGATAATTAAAAGTGCAATTAAATACAATGACAATAAATAAAAGTGCGATAATTAAAAGTGCAATTAAATATAAAATAAAGAAAATTAAATATGAAATAAAGGAATTATGCTTATTTAAACTTCCGTAATCATGATATTTGACGTGTTGATTTTTAGTTTATTCCCATGGGTTAATTGTCCTTTGTCCTGGATTATTTAATATGTCCGTCTGGTTTTGTCCATAACAGTCCATCAGTCATAAATATAAAGTGCGAGTGTCCTCGTCAAATTATCCTTATATCCGAAGTCAAATATTCCAACTAATTGGGGACTTAAACTATAACAAGGTTTTAATACTCTGTTTAATAATTACACCAGGTTATCGACTGCGTGTAACCCAAGGTTTTAATACTTTGTTATCAATTATGCCAAATGTCCTTGTACATAATTTCACCCCTGTTTTAATAAGTCTATTAACTATTAATCCATTCCCGTGTCCGGTTAAATGAACGATTATTCGTACATATAAATATCCCGCCCATCGTGTCCGATTGAGTGTATATAGTTATTTCTAGGTGCGTCCAATTGTAAATCTTTATATTAAAATTAACAAACTATCATTTAGTTAAACAAATATAAAGCCCATTAATAGCTCATAGTCTAATTTCCACAAGTGTCGTTCTTTTGTCCAAACCCCAATTATGGTACAAAGCCCAATTACCCAATTTTAATATTTTTAGCCCAACATCATGATTACTTTGGTATTAAATAAGCATAATAATAACTTAGCTACGAGACATTAAATTAAAAAGATTGAACATAACTTACAATGATTAAAAATAGTGTAGCGTTACACGGATAGAATTTCGACTTACATCCTTACAACATTCGCTAACATACCCTTATTATTAGAAATTAAAATTAAAATTAAAATATAATATATATATACATATATATATATATATATATATATATATATATATATATATATATATATATATATATATATATATATATCGTACGATAGAGAGAAAGAAAAAGATGTTTTTTTTATTTTGGCCAAAACGCGTTGAATTTATAGGACCTGGGCTGGATTTCAGAGACATGCGATCGCATGGCTTTTGTGCCTCCAGGCCATGCAATCGCATGGCCAGCTGGGAGAAGTCACATATCTTTGTTTTCTTTCTTGCCGACGTTTATAAATAATAATATAATATATAAATAATTATAAGAATTATTTAAATATTATATTTTATTTATGTGCATAGTTAGCTTGTAATTTTTAGTCCGTTGCATCGAGCGTTGAGAGTTGACTTTGGTCCCGGTTCCGGATTTTCAGACGTCCTTGCGTACAATTTAATATCTTGTATTTTGCGTTTCGCTTCTTGTACTCTTGTAATTTTGAGACGCTTCTAATCAATAATTGGAACCTCTTTGATTGTATTTTGTACTTTTGAGCTTTTTGGTTGTTTGCGTCTTCAATTCGTCGAATGTGTCTTTTGTCTTCACCTTTTATTATTTAAACGAATATCACTTGTAAATAGAACAATTGCAACTAAAAGCTTGTCTTTCTTGTGGGATAATGCTATGAAATATATGTTCATTTTTAGCATTATCAAATATTCCCACACTTGAGCGTTGCTTGTCCTCAAGCAATATAGTCTTGAAATAAAAATACTAGAATCACTTCTTTATTCTTCACACTTTGTACATCAGTGATTTCTATACGGCGGTATAAACAATGGTAGTAACGTTGTGGTTTACAGTCCCACATGACTATGAAAATTTAGATCCTTAAGGAAATTGGATCTTTATGAAAACATTTGATCTTTTAAAAATTAAATCTAGCTTTTACCCTAGATAAGTTTTTCCGGAATAACCCTTCACCGGTGTTTACAAAATGTTTTTGTGGGTTTGGTGGGTTTCAGATTTGAAAATTTTAGCTCAAAACTAGCGGTTTTGTGTCACCCACTTGCTAACCTTGTATTAGGAAAGCAACACATCCAGTATACTTGCTCCGTATATTACCTTTCGATAAACTACCGTCCGGTTGTAAAGGAAAGCGTTGAACAAGCAACTGTTAAGGCAATGTCCCTTGACATGCTTTTAATTATGGTCTATAACGTGTCGGACGCAATTACTATCCTTGGTAGGAGCAATAGTAAAGCTCACCCTTATAATTTTTCAGTCTGGCACAAGGTCCTGTCTTTGACCATGCTATGCAACCACCGTTCTTACGGTTGACACCCGATTTGGTTCACGTGACCTAATGAATTCCAGGTGAATTCCTAGGATTTTACGTTCAAAGGTAATGAACGCATTGAAAATGGATTTTCAGAAAACAAATCGGTTTATAATTTGATCAAAACATTTTCTCGTTCAAGCTCGAGTTTAGATATCATTGAATTTCATGAGTTTGAATTCTCAATCTTTAAGGTCAATCTCTAGGATTGAGTAATATCAGGCTTAAAAGCTGATTTTTGATTTTTAAGGAGATTATCCTTTCTGGGGATCTGATTCATTAGTCTTATCCAGCTAATTTGCACGGCGTCCTCCCTATTTTACGAGACAGATCCTCTCATGGTTAGGATAAGTCTGACCACTTGGCGACCCTATTTGATGCTGAGGTCCGTGGATTTCCTGCAGATTTTAGAGATGACTTTTCTAGATTTTTCGTCAACCTACAGCTGGTCTGGACGACAACTTCATGACCTAAATCAAGAAGCGCGTGTCTTTTTCGGAAGACTTTACTTCCTTTTAATGATGAAATTGATTCATCGTGTAGATCCATCTTTTCTTTCAAATATATTACAGTAAATTGGGTAAAACTATTTAGATTAGTCCAAAGAAAAAGTATCTTCAGTTATTTGTACAAAAATATGTGATATATGTTTTAAATAACTTGGTAAATTTTCCCACACTTGGCTTTTATTTTCCTTTTTATTGTCCTCTATTCCATTTTAAATGAATTCTAACATTTTGGTTTGTTTCTCAATTTATGTCCTTTCCGAGGTAACAATAATTTCGGTGTTAACACCTAGTTTTATTGTTCATAATACGTATAAACATGATTTTGAGTTCATTTAATTGAATATTTTAAAAAAATTTACTAGAATTGGGTAGTCAGTATATAAGACTAGGGCCGTTCTTTATTATCAGAGAGCACTAGATTCTAATACAACTACTGCGTTACTAGTATTTCTAATGGTAACCAAGTGTATAAATTAAGAATTTTTAAAATCCGAAAGAATTTAACCCCTTCCCACACTTAAGATCTTGCAATGCCCTCATTTGCAAGAAATCAGTAACAATTTAAATTATTGAGGGTGATTAGTGTAGAAAATGATTAAATTTTACCAAAGTTTGCAAACATATTGGCGTTTGTTTGCTGAATGATAAATGGTGCACATCATTTGTTCATTCCGTCTTGTTGTTACATCACATTTGTTTTTCGTTTTGTCGTCAAAAGTACTAGCTTTTGCTGAACTTAATGCCAGTCTTTGAAAATGCGCTGTTTTACCCTGTTTTGTACACTCGACAATATACATACAATACAAATATAAACAAGCATGGAAATTTGAAATGGGACTTAAAATCCCACTTTCAAATCAAATATGAAACATTAGTACAACAAATAAAAATATTAAACACTACAATAAAAGTATCACAATATCATAAGTTTAAACATAAATAAATAGAAATAATAAAAATCATAAAAATTACCAACAGGAACTAAATCAATCATGGATAGGGGTTCCAGTTCATGTCATCATCCGGGTTCCATGGTTGGTGATAGATGTACTGGTAGGCCTGGTTAGGGTCGTAGAGAGTATAAGGTGGTCTCATCTCGGGCTGGTGTTGAGGATAGTAAGCGGGTCTGGTCGGGACGTAGTGTGTGATGAACCGAGAATTTCTGACTAAATTTAAACTTTATCTTTATATGTTTCCGACACGATAAGCAAAGTCTGTAATTTTTAACCTCAAAATTTTTGGAACTATAGTCACGTAATCAATTACTCTCTGACTAATTCCGATGATTCACGAACCATTGTTTGTAAATAAAATTGTACATATATATATGTAAATATAAATATGTGTAGTAATTTAAAATTATAAAATATAATTTAAATATTGGAATTAGATATGTTAAATAAGATACTAAATAATTAAGTAAAATTTAAAATGAATATATAGACATATGAGATTTATGTATATTATTAAATAATATATATATAGTTAAATGATAAAGATTCAGTAAAAGTTACTATATAATATATTATATGATTATTAAATATTACATAATTAACAATATATTATTAAACAAATTAAATAAGATTTTATTACTTTCATTATTATTATTAATACTAATACTAATATTAATATTAATAATTAATATCAGTATTAGTTATACTGTTATAGATAATAGATATAGATAAGAAATCTAATGCAATTAAGTTGTTACCATTACTAATATTAATATTACTTTCACTACTATTATTAGAATATGTAGTTAATATTAATAACAAAGTTATTATTAATATTTTGTATATTACATAAATATGAAATTGATACAACTGAATTGTTACATAACTACTATTAAAATTAGTGTTATTAGTATTGTTGTTATCATTATTCATATTTCATATCATAATTAGTAGTAAGATTATAATTTTAATTACTATAAATGGTTATGTATTATTATTATCTTTATTAAGATTATTAATATCATTAGTATTATAACTAATAATAAAATTTTAATTTTAGTATTTATGATTAATATTAGTATTATTATTGGATATTATTATTACCATTACCATTAATAATTAGTATTATTATTATTATAAATTATTATTGATATCATTTTTAGTATTATTTGATAATGATAATGATAATATTAACATTATTATTATTATTACTATTATTATTATTAATTCAATTATTAATAGGATTTTAATTAATTATAATTACTAATAATTAATATATTAATATACATTATATTATAGAACGTACTCATTTGGAATCAGGATCTGTTATCAGTAGCTCTCAATCTGTAGCATTATCTTGTTTCTGTCCCCTATTGTGATTCAATCAATAGAAAACATCCAAACTCAGTAGATAACGTAATCTGCTTTTATATATATTTTTCTTATTTAATTCCTGTTATATTTGTACTGGCTGTCGACTGATTCCATTATAAGATCGACTAATTCATTGTAATATTGGATCCATTCGAACTACCTTCCATTTCCAATATCAATTTCAACAACCCAATACTGTTAAATTAATAATTTTTTTTTAAACAGACTGCAAAACCCGTTCTTCAACTTTTGAGCCAAATCACGATTCTGTGTCGCATTTAAAAATCTATAAATGGAGGATTGTTAGAAATCCTTCATTTAATCTATATATAAAGTTTCAGTTCTTAATTCATAAAATCAAAGTCGAATTTCGAAGTCAAAGATATATTTTCAAAAGTCAAAATAATAGTTCTTCTCAAAATTCATTTTTAATTCGATGTTTCAGATTCAATTAGGTACACAGATAGTTTCTAAAGGGGTTTTGCAACCTATTTCATGAAGTAAGTTTTTGTTAAAACGATCTCTAATTAAAAATCAAGATTTTTTTTTTCTGTATGCGTCGAGACTGCAGTAGCAGTTTTTATTTTTATTTTTTTATTTTTTATTTTTTTTCTCGTTTTCCTTTTAATGCTAACATCTGACATCTGATTTCTATTATTTACAAATGTTTTAAAATATCTTAATTGGGACAATTTAAAACTGTCTTGGCCGATTTATATGTTTGAAGAGAAGATGAAAGGAAAACAGAAGTTAATAGGTTAAATAATATTTAGAAGAGTTATAATCAGTAAAAATCGAATGGATCAGTTGGTTAAGGTTGTTTGTGTGTATCCGAGAGGTCTCGGGTTCGAGTCCGGGCAAGGGCAATTATATTCTTTTTGGAACCTATTCTTGTGAGGTAGTAGTCTTTTATTGTTATTGTTATTACTTCATTATTATTATAATTATTATTATTATCATCATCATTATTATTATTATTGTTGTTATCATTATTATTGATTATGGTTATTATTAAGATAAGTGTTATTATTTCCTAAGAATTAAAGTATAATTATTATTATTATCATTTATCTAATTAATAGTATTATCATTATTATTATTACTAATATTATCATTAAGTATTATTATTATTATTATTATCACTCTATTATTATTATTATTACTAGTATTAGTATTATTATTATTATTAATATTATTATGATTATTATTGTAATATTATGATTATCGTCATTAAGATGATTATGAACATATTAACAACATTCATGTTACAAAATCAATAATAAAAGTGATACGATAAAAATTATGAAAAATGGCCATAATTATTTGAATATAGGTACAATTATGAATACGATTACAAATTTAAGTTATAGAAACTGTAGTCATAAGTTTAGAAATTATAAGAAACTTAGGATAAATCTGATATGTATTATTAGCACTGATATTATTATCATTTACTAAAAGTATCATTTTAATTAAAATTATCAAAATTAGCATTTTTATTAAGATTACCATATACATTAAAATAGATACTATTACTACTAATATTATTACTCTTATTATTATCATTACTATTATCATTCTTGTCAATTCAATACTGGTATTATTACAAATAGATATTTTATACAACAATACATTACAATAATATTAATATTACGTATCATTATATGGTTATTATTAAAATGATAATTACTAAATTATATATATAAAATGTATCAGTTAATACACAAATATATATTGTTATCATATATAAAACCTTACATATATATGTATAATATAGATAATGATAAATATTAACTATATAAAATATATAAATTAAATATATTAAAATGATCCAAATAGCATGAAATATAACAAATATATTATTAATAATAATATATATAAACTTGCTTGATTACGATTATATGTTTTAATAAATATACAATTGATATAGGTTCGTGAATCCGAGGCCAACCCTGCATTGTTCAATATAGTCATATGTATTTTTACTACAAAATACATTAGGTGAGTTTCATTAATCCCTTTTTAAATGCTTTTGCAATATATATATTTGGGACTGAGAATACATGCACTGTTTTTATAACTGTTTTACGAAATAGACACAAGTAATTGAAACTACATTATATGGTTGAATGATCGAAACTGAGTATGCCCCTTTTTATTAAGTCTGGTAATCTAAGAATTAGGGAACATACACCCTAATTGACGCGAACTCTAAAGATAGATCTATCGGGCCCAACAAGCCCCATCCAAAGTACCGGATGCTTTAGTACTTCGAAATTTATATCATGTCCGAAGGAGGATCCCGGAATGATGGGGATATTCTTATATGCATATTGTGAATGTCGGTTACCAGGTGTTCAATCCATATGAATGATATTTTTGTCTCTATGCATGGGACGTATGTTTATGAGAAATGAAAATATGAAATCTTGTGGTCTATTAAAATTATGAAATGATTATTTATGATAAACCAATGAACTCACCAACCTTTTGGTTGACAATTGAAAGCATGTTTATTCTCAGGTATGAAAGAAATCTTCCGCTGTGCATTTGCTCATTTTAGAAACATTACTTGGAGTCATTCATGGCATATTTCAAAAGACGTTGCATTCGAGTCGTCGAGTTCATCAAGATTATTATTAAGTCAATTATAATTGGATATATTCTGAAATTGTATGCATGCCGTCAATTTTCGTTGTAAAGAAAGAATGTCTTTTAAAATTGAATGCAATGTTTGTAAAATGTGTCATATAGAGGTTAAATACCTCGCGATGTAATCAACTGTTGTGAATCGTTTATAATCGATATGGATTTCGTCCGGATGGATTAGGACGGGTCTTCACAGTTGGTATCAGAGCAGAGGTCTTAGCGAACCAGGTCTGCATTAGTGTGTCTAACTGATAAGTCGTTAGGATGCATTAGTAAGTCTGGACTTTGACCGTGTCTGCATATCAAAAAGTTTTGCTTATCATTTTGTGTCGAAAATTATCGGCTTATCATTCTTAGTCTAGACACGTCTTGCTGCATTGACTGCATGAATAGTGTATAGACAAAATTCATATCTTAGCGTATCTGACAATTCATATCTTAGCGTATCTGTTACTGTAGACCTTGCCTGATATCTCTCGTAAATTTCTCCTTAATTTAAGGGATCATGGTACTATATATATCTATGCAAATTATGCATTGAGAATACCATCCAACTATAAATTGCTGTCACTAAACTCTTCATACCAAAAATCTTTCCTGAGATCGCGTAAGATGGCCTCTACGAATCAACCAAGTTCCTCTGACTCCGAAGACAGCGTGACAGGAGCACACCAACCAATCAACTACCGTGATTACTGGAGAAAATGGGGGTGGGTTCGCGACATACTCACCCTATGGAGAAGGGAAGAAGGTACTCCATATCATGAATCGAATCTACCACCTAACCTTGGAGTACTTGACCCGCTCACCGGCGAACCCGTTCGCAACACCGTTTATACCCTATTTGCAAGAATTTTTCGTCTTGAATCTACCATTAACGGAACTAGAGAAGATATCCGACCACTACCTCACACTGATAATCAACCAGGGTTAGTAGAAGAAGTTAGAGAACTCCGAGCTCGAGTATTAACTTTAGAGAGCACGATATACAATTTGCAAGCACCAGCTGTATCACCAACACCGGTAACATCACCAGCCTCAGCACCAATGAGACCAGTACAACCAACAACCCAAGTTTCAACAATCCATGCCTCAACATCTCATTCTGTACCTCGAGTATAATCATCGTTCTACGAATCGTTCTACATCATTTATCTTCGTTCGACATGGCGATTAGGTAATCTCTAATGTTTTAGAGATTATATATTCTTATTCTAACGGTAAATCAAATGAGTTTAATATCATATTGACTCATTAAATCCATAATTACGTCCGAAGAAAATATATATGTATATATGTTTTCATAAAGATTGTAATTAAAATTTTTATTATACAAACTGTTAATGGTGAAAATATTTTAATGGGTAGGTAATACCCGAGGAATATTTAGATTTCGCATTAATAAGTTACACTGTACATTCTTCGAATCTAATTCAACAGTCATTTACTATCATACTTGCAACCACAGCTATACGAATCCGTTCATCACAGAATAACCATTTTCATTCAATTTCATATTTGGATTTTGACCTATCAGAATCCGACAAGTGGCATAATGAAGAAAATATTGGACAAAATAAAATTTGTTAGAAACAAACAAATTAACTATGAGAAATTTTGTTAAGAATCCACGCTAACAAAATTCTAGCTAACTGATTACATTTTATTTATCGGAAGTTATTTTATCGCAATTTACATTCTCGCAATTTTATTTATCGTCATTAAATTTCTGTTATTTACTTTACGCACTTTATTTATCGTTATTTAATTTTCTGTTATATATTTTACGCACTTTAAATATCGGGACACGTATACAAAGTTTTGACTTATCATATCGACGCATCTATATATATTATTTGGAATCACCATAGACACTCTATATGCAGTAATGATCGAGTTCTCTATACAGGGTTGAGGTTGATTCTACAATAATATATATAGTTTGAGTTGTGATCGAGTCTGAGACGTATACGGGTCACGACATGTATTAATTAATACGAATATTATATATTAAACTATATATGAATTATTGGACTGTCAACTGTGGACTATCGACTGTGGACTTACAACATTGGACAATTAAAATGAATTAAAATATTGATTATAACATATGAAACTAAACAATTCTTCAAGTTGCCACTTGATTTCGTCTTAAACAACATTTGTATCTTCACGATTACATTATGCATTCAAACCTTTCATGATTCTTGAAAACACCTCAATCGAGAGGATGAACCAACCGCACTTCATTTACGGAAGAAAAGATTGATGCATATAGTAATGCACTTGAAAGACTCTCGGAAACTGAGTAAACGTTCAATACATAACTGTGCTAATTTCTTTAGTGTTATTATTACCCAAAATAACTTTGCAGTTCTTCTTCAAAATAGCCAAATTTTGTCACAGCTCCAGCAAGACAACTTCGACTTTTCGTACGAAACAACCTTATTATAACGTTGATATATCTTTTATTGTTACCAGTGAACCTTTCATATTCCACCATATTACCATCAGCGTTTAATCATCTAAAAACATAATTTTCCTGAAACCACCTCGGATTAATAACCGATGATTCAGATATCATAGCATTAAATGCAGAAGAAATAGAATAATGGTAGATGGTCTAAACGGCCAAAAGTTTGATGATAAAGAAAGGAGTGTTAGGAACGCTCGAAATTGGGTATTGAAAAACAGATTGAGCTACCCATGAAGGAGACCAAGGACAAATACAAGGACCAAACCCTATATTCAAAGGATTCAGGTAATTCTGGATCCGTTGAAATCTTTAGAGAATATCTTGCTCCGGAGTCATGTTAAAATCTTGCGGAAAATCTTTCTCCATCAACCATCGAACTTAGAAATTACAAAATATCATCATCAATATCTTCGATATTACTGAGGATATTTTCATAAATATTCTCGTCCGAAATTATATACCTCTTCGTGCTTCCTGTGTGTCATTATATTGGAAACATTCAATAGAAAAATTTAGTACCGAAAAGCAGATTATGCGAAACTATGAAGAAAGCCGTGGAAAAATCACAAAGAATAAGTTTGACTTCAAAGAATCCAAATGATTCAATGTCTGCTAAAGTCTTTAGTGAATATCATGCTCCTTACTATAAACCCTTGCGGACAATAGTTTCTATTATCCTCCGATCTTAGATATTCCGAGATATTATCGTATCTTTCATTATAAATATCCTTGATATTTCTGAATATATTTTCATAACTAATCTTATCTGAAATCATTAATCTCTTCGTGCTATCAGTGTTACATCATATAGAAACTGTTAGTTTCTATATTCTGTAAACTTTCGAATTTAAAATATGAATGTTTTTGAAGTAGTGTTGGGAACTGATGCATGAGTTAGTATAATATAATGACACTTGATCAACGTGATTATATTACAGTAAGTCATGCTGAGTTTCTAAATGGAATGTGATGATTCACAAATTACAACGTCATCATGTGCTATGTTACACGACTCTTACGTTCTGTCTAATCTATAAACATATCAAGAACATATTTTTCTTGATAGTTCTATCTTTCCTGGATATTCTGGTAATTTGACGAATCAAGATCGTGCTATTACCATTTCTATCTTAGAACATTAACTATGTTCTTTTCGAAATTCATATCTACGAATTCTGGACCATTATTCGCTTGACTTAAAGTCGGGAAGAGAAAACAAAAGTATGAAGCTCCAATATATAGGGGAAAATATAAAGCCCAACAACAACACCGAAATTACAAACCGTGTATGTCGATGTTTATCGCAATATAAAGACACGGGAGAATTAAAAACACTATAACCCCAAGGGCGAAGTAGAAGAAAGCAGATTCCTCTGGTGAAAGTTGGAAAAGGAGTATGATTGTTGCGATAGAAAGGATAATGACAAGGATCGAAACTGGATTAAGCACTTTCAGAATCTTTTGGATGTATGAAACAAGAAGGAAAGTATAGGAATGGTGAAAATAATGGAACGGAAGAGTTTAATTTATAATGGAAATATCAGACAGAGTAATCGAAGCAGATCATCGTATTTAATTAGAGAGATCTTAATTTTCTTATTCGCCGAAGAATCAGATCTTATAGATTTCCAAGATTTTCTTTTAAATCCCTTGAATTCCGGAATTTAACCCAGGCAACGTCAAAAGTTAAAACGAAACTTCATTTATTCATTTCACTTTATTGTGATAGCTTCATTCGTGCTCTTCGAATAATCGAATTATTTTTTCTGTATTAATCAATAATGATAAAACTCTATTTATCAACTCATATGTGTCATGAAAACATTTTTATTGTTAACCATGACGACCATACTCAAATTTCGGGACGAAATTTCTTTAACGGGTAGGTACTGTGACGAACCGAGAATTTCTGACTAAATTTAAACTTTATCTTTATATGTTTCCGACACGATAAGCAAAGTCTGTAATTTTTAACCTCAAAAGTTTTAGAACTATAGTCACGTAATCAATTACTCTCTGACTAATTCCGATGATTCACGAACCATTGTTTGTAAATAAAATTGTACATATATATATGTAAATATAAATATGTGTAGTAATTTAAAATTATAAAATATAATTTAAACATTGGAATTAGATATGTTAAATAAGAAACAAAATAATTAAGTAAAATTTAAAATGAATATATAGACATATGAGATTTATGTATATTATTAAATAATATATATATAGTTAAATGATAAAGATTCAGTAAAAGTTACTATATAATATATTATATGATTATTAAATATTACATAATTAACAATATATTATTAAACAAATTAAATAAGATTTTATTACTTTCATTATTATTATTAATACTAATACTAAAATTAATATTAATAATTAATATCAGTATTAGTTATACTGTTATAGATAATAGATATAGATAAGAAATCTAATGCAATTAAGTTGTTACCTTTACTAATATTAATATTACTTTCACTGCTATTATTAGAATATGTAGTTAATATTAATAACAAAGTTATTATTAATATTTTGTATATTACATAAATATGAAATTGATACAACTGAATTGTTACATAACTACTATTAATATTAGTGTTATTAGTATTGTTGTTATCATTATTCATATTTCATATCATAATTAGTAGTAAGATTATAATTTTAATTACTATAAATGGTTATGTATTATTATTATTATCTTTATTAAGATTATTAATATCGTTAGTATTATAACTAATAATAAAATTTTAATTTTAGTATTTATGATTAATATTAGTATTATTATTGGATATTTTTATTACCATTACCATTAATAATTAGTATTATTATTATAAATTATTATTGATATCATTTTTAGTATTATTTGATAATGATAATGATAATATTAACATTATTATTATTATTACTATTATTATTATTAATTCAATTATTAATAGGATTTTAATTAATTATAATTACTAATAATTAATATATTAATATACATTATATTATAGAACGTACTCATTTGGAATCAGGATCTGTTATCAGTAGCTCTCAATCTGTAGCATTATCTTGTTTCTGTCCCCTATTGTGATTCAATCAATAGAAAACATCCAAACTCAGTAGATAACGTAATATGCTTTTATATATTTTTCTCTTATTTAATTCCTGTTATATTTGTACTGGCTGTCGACTGATTCCATTATAAGATCGACTAATTAATTGTAATATTGGATCCATTCGAACTACCTTCCATTTCCAATATCAATTTCAACAACCCAATACTGTTAAATTAGTTAAATTAATAATTTTTTTTAAACAGACTGCAAAACCCGTTCTTCAACTTTTGAGCCAAATCACGATTCTGTGTTGCATTTAAAAATCTATAAATGGAGGATTGTTAGAAATCCTTCATTTAATCTATATATAAAGTTTCAGTTCTTAATTCATAAAATCAAAGTCGAATTTCGAAGTCAAAGATATATTTTCAAAAGTCAAAATAATAGTTCTTCTCAAAATTCGTTTTTAATTCGATGTTTCAGATTCAATTAGGTACACAGATAGTTTCTAAAGGGGTTTTGCAACCTATTTCATGAAGTAAGTTTTTGTTAAAATGATCTCTAATTAAAAATCAAGATTTTTTTTTCTGTATGCGTCGAGACTGCAGTAGCAGTTTTTATTTTTATTTTTTATTTTTTTCTCGTTTTCCTTTTAATGCTAACATCTGACATCTGATTTCTATTATTTACAAATGTTTTAAAATATCTTAATTGGGACAATTTAAAACTGTCTTGGCCGATTTATATGTTTGAAGAGAAGATGAAAGGGAAACAGAAGTTAATAGGTAAAATAATATTTAGAAGAGTTATAATCAGTAAAAATCGAATGGATCAGTTGGTTAAGGTTGTTTGTGTGTATCCGAGAGGTCTCGGGTTCGAGTCCGGGCAAGGGCAATTATATTCTTTTTGGAACCTATTCTTGTGAGGTAGTAGTCTTTTATTGTTATTGTTATTACTTCATTATTATTATAATTATTATTATTATCATCATCATTATTATTATTATTGTTGTTATCATTATTATTGATTATGGTTATTATTAAGATAAGTATTATTAGTTCCTAAGAATTAAAGTATAATTATTATTATTATCATTTATCTAATTAATAGTATTATCATTATTATTATTACTAATATTATCATTAAGTATTATTATTATTATTATTATTATTATCACTCTATTATTATTATTATTACTAGTATTAGTATTATTATTATTATTAATATTATTATGATTATTATTGTAATATTATGATTATCGTCATTAAGATGATTATGAACATATTAACAACATTCATGTTACAAAATTAATAATAAAAGTGATACGATAAAAATTATGAAAAATGGCCATAATTATTTGAATATAGGTACAATTATGAATACGATTACAAATTTAAGTTATAGAAACTGTAGTCATAAGTTTAGAAATTATAAGAAACTTAGGATAAATCTGATATGTATTATTAGCACTGATATTATTATCATTTACTAAAAGTATCATTTTAATTAAAATTATCAAAATTAGCATTTTTATTAAGATTACCATATACATTAAAATAGATACTATTACTACTAATATTATTACTCTTATTATTATCATTACTATTATCATTCTTGTCAATTCAATACTGGTATTATTACAAATAGATATTTTATACAACAATACATTACAATAATATTAATATTACGTATCATTATATGGTTATTATTAAAATGATAATTACTAAATTATATATATAAAATGTATCACTTAATACACAAATATATATTGTTATCATATATAAAACCTTACATATATATGTATAATATAAATAATGATAAATATTAACTATATAAAATATATAAATTAAATATATTAAAATGATCCAAATAACATGAAATATAACAAATATATTATTAATAATAATATATATAAACTTGCTCGATTACGATTATATGTTTTAATAAATATACAATTGATATAGGTTTGTGAATCCGAGGCCAACCCTGCATTGTTCAATATAGTCATATGTATTTTTACTACAAAATACATTAGGTGAGTTTCATTAATCCCTTTTTAAATGCTTTTGCAATATATATATTTGGGACTGAGAATACATGCACTATTTTTATAACTGTTTTACGAAATAGACACAAGTAATTGAAACTACATTATATGGTTGAATGATCGAAACTGAGTATGCCCCTTTTTATTAAGTCTGGTAATCTAAGAATTAGGGAACATACACCCTAATTGACGCGAACTCTAAAGATAGATCTATCGGGCCCAACAAGCCCCATCCAAAGTACCGGATGCTTTAGTACTTCGAAATTTATATCATGTCCGAAGGAGGATCCCGGAATGATGGGGATATTCTTATATGCATATTGTGAATGTCGGTTACCAGGTGTTCAATCCATATGAATGATATTTTTGTCTCTATGCATGGGACGTATGTTTATGAGAAATGGAAATATGAAATCTTGTGGTCTATTAAAATTATGAAATGATTATTTATGATAAACTAATGAACTCACCAACCTTTTGGTTGACAATTGAAAGCATGTTTATTCTCAGGTATGAAAGAAATCTTCCGCTGTGCATTTGCTCATTTTAGAAACATTACTTGGAGTCATTCATGGCATATTTCAAAAGACGTTGCATTCGAGTCGTCGAGTTCATTAAGATTATTATTAAGTCAATTATAGTTGGATATATTCTGAAATTGTATGCATGCCGTCAATTTTCGTTGTAAAGAAAGAATGTCTTTTAAAATTGAATGCAATGTTTGTAAAATGTGTCATATAGAGGTTAAATACCTCGCGATGTAATCAACTGTTGTGAATCGTTTATAATCGATATGGATTTCGTCCGGATGGATTAGGATGGGTCTTCACATAGTGATCCTGAGGTGACAGCCGGCTCATAATCTGACGCTGATGATAGTCCCATCTATCAAGCTGTCGTTGCCTGGAATGCTCGTAATCATTCCGGGCTTGCCGCTGCTCCATCCGACGAAATCTCTCCGCATTTGTCATGTCTACCTCATTTACACGCTGGTAGACATCAATCATAGCCTCCCGAATGACATCCTTAATGTCATCCGCTTCCTCCATCTCCTCGTCTGATCCTCTTTCTACCTGCGGATGACTACCTACATAGGGTATTGCCTAGTTGCGTCTACTCTTCAATACCTTAGCACCTGCATAAACCCTCAATCCTAAAAGCTCAACCTGTTCCCTACATTCCAAAAGTGGACCCCCTTGGTTCTTATCTACACCTAAATACTCTCCAATGAGAGTAACAAAAATACCTCCTCCTATAATCCCCCCTTCCTGTATTCCTTCAACCATCTTAGATAAATAAAAATCAACACAGTAGGGGATATTAACAAAGCCTCGTGGGTCTCGAATACACTTTAGGTAAAATAAATCATGTAAGGTCAATTTTTCCTTGTTGTGACCTCTCTGTGTAATCGAGTTAGCAAAAAATCTATGAATTATACAAAGCTCAGCTCTGTTAATATGTAAGTAGGTATGTGTTCCTCCCCGCCCAAAAACATTATAATCGGACATACGCCTCCAGACGGCGTTCGCATCAAAATTCCTATCTACCCTTTCACCACGATAAATCAAATTCATACAATCGGGTAGTAGTAATTCAGCGGGCGTATATATCTGTAATGCCCTGGCCATGTCCATCATGGACATCCTGTACATCCTATCACCAAGTATAAACCTAAGAAAACTTCTATCATCTAATCTATCTACATCTACATTTAACGCTATAGTACTCATAAGTTCTACACACCATTCCTTATATACAGGTCTACGAATGGTGAATAATCGTTCCCAATCTGTAAAAGAAGAACTTCCATACTTTTGTATCAAATGCTCCCTAACACGGTCAGCAAGTTGGACCCTTTCCAAAGGATCCCAATCAATTACCCTCCTCCACATCTTTTGTTATTAATTTAAATTTATTACTTTGATATGCCGGATAATCTCTCCATCGTCTATCGAATCTCAGATTAGGATGCAACGTATATTCAGGAATCGTTGGGTATTCTACAGGTGGATGCATCGGAAATACTATGAATTCATTAAAAAACTGTAGCGGATCATAATAAGGTACATGTTGATCAGGCTGTTGTTGTGGTTCCTGTTGTGGTTCTTGTTCGGGTTCATATTGCATTTCTGGTTCTGGTTCTGGAGCAGGTCGTCTAGATGATGACGATGATGAACCTCCAGTATCGGCTCTCTGCAAAACACATTAAACACAAAATTTGTGCATCCAAATATGCATTAGTGTTAGCAAAATAACAACTTAAAACAATCACAATAACATGTTAAATCAAACTTAAACTTATACGCATTTTCACAATTTTTACAATTCTACACTTTTTCAAATAAGCACATATGAAAATGTAGACAAAGTTCATAAGCATTTAACTCAAATAACATGTCAAAATAGTCATTACTAACAATTAAACAAGTCTCAATTGGCAATTATATCAAATTAATCAAATTCATGAATTTTGCAACTAAAAAGTCCACTTTAATCTTCAAAAATCATGTTTAGGATTAAAGTTTGGATCATTTAGCTACCTAAACATGTTACACTACTCAATTTAGCTATAATTCATGACAAAAATCGGCCATAACCTGTTTATATCTAAAAGCCCCAAATTGCTCAAGAACACAAACCCTAGATTTCTAAAATTTTTTAAGTTTTTGGCTTCAAATCATGTTAAATAGCATCAATCTAGGTTATACATGCATAAAATACTATCAATTTAACACTAATTACACTAGAAATTAACAAAATTGCATTAGGTAAAATATTGGTAATTATCACAAAAACTAGAGAATTTAAGAGTTTAGGGGTGTAATTTTTACCTTTTTTGATAAACTTCTGAACAATTTCATGATTAGAGCGAAAAATTTGACGAATTACGGTGAAAATTTGGTGAAATTTGGTGAGATTTTGAGAGAATTTCGTGTATGTGTGTGTATTGTGGTGAAGAGCAGAGCAGCTCGCTGCTTTTTCTATCTGGCCTGTTTTCCAGCTCCATGCGATCACATGGATTTGGAGTTCAAAACCCATGCGATCGCATGGGGGTCCGGGTACAGTGACTTTGACCTTTTTTTTTATTTTATAAAACCTTATATAAAAACCTTATACTTAATAAAACATAAAATTAATAAAATTTTGAAAATTTGTTTCTTTTTAGGATGAGGGCGTTTAGGATCGTTGTCCTAGTCCGTCCCTCGACAAAATTTTAAAATTTGTCAATTCCAAGCGCGGTTTTAAAAGTAAAGATTTTTGGGTTTTTTTTAAAATGTTTTTGGCATACTTTAGTTCAATAAGATTAAAAATAATGATAATAAAAATTCTCGTCCCTCCCTCGGGTAAAGTAATTTTGGTTCAACGGCCTAGTCTTCAACTTACGACGAATTTTAAAAATCATATTTTTAACTTAGCGAAATAAAGTAAATTTTTGTTTTTAAATTCACACCAAACTTAAATTTAAAATGCATAAAATTAAAAATTCATATTAAAAATTTACACCAAACTTAAATTTATATTTTTGTTTTTTTTACATACAAACTTATTGATGTCTGCAGCGTGGTATACGAAATAGCTTATATTTTAGCAGAAAATACTATTAAATACGATACAATTTTACACAAGATATTTATTTATTTATAGAATGGATATACTTAAACCTTGCTACAACACTTATAGGCAGTGTACCTAATCGTACAGTAGTGTAGTTTTTAGTAAGTCCGGTTCGTTCCACAGGGAATCTTTTTAAACAAAGCTTAACGCTATATTAGTTTACTTTTATAAAAATACAAATATATATATATAAGTAATATTATTATTATAAAGGGGAGTTTTTACCGTTTAATGACCGGTTTGTCGATTTTAAAACTTTAGTCGCAGTTAAAACCAAATGTAAAATATTAAAAATGAATACAAGACTTAAATTAAAGCATAAAGTAAATAACGATAATGAAATTGCGAATAATAAAAGTGCGATAAAATAAACTTGCGATAATTAAAAAGTACGATAATTAAAAGTGCAATTAAATACAATAATAATAAAAATGCGATAATTGGAAGTGCAATTAAATATAAAATAAAGGAAATTAAATATGAAATAAAAGAATTATGCTTATTTAAACTTCCGTAATCATGATGTTTGACGTGTTGATTTTAGTTTAATGCCCATGGTTAATTGTCCTTTGTCCTGGATTATTTAATATGTCCGTCTGGTTTTTGTCCATAACAGTCCATCAGTCATAAATATAAAGTGCGAGTGTCCTCGTCAAATTATCCTTATACCCGAAGTTAAATATTCCAACTAATTGAGGACTTAAACTGTAACAAGATTTTAATACTTTGTTTAATAATTACACCAGGATGTCGACTGAGTGTAACCCAAGGTTTTAATATTTTGTTATCAATTATACCAAGTGTCCTTTTACATAATTTCACCCCTGTTTTAATTATTCTAGTGGCTATTAATCCATTCCCGTGTCCGGTTAAATGAACGATTATTCGTACATATAAATACCCCGCCCATCGTGTCCGATTGAGTGTATATGGTAATTTATAGGGATGCCCAATTGTAAATCTTTATATTAACATTAACAAACTATCATTTAGTTAAACAAATATAAAGCCCATTAATAGCCCATAGTCTAATTTCCACAAGTGTCGTTCTTTTGTCCAAACCCCAATTATGGTACAAAGCCCAATTACCCAATTTTAGTAATTAGCCCAACATCATGATTACTTCGGATTAAATAAGCATAATAATAACTTAGCTACGAGACATTAATGTATAAAGGTTGAACATAACTTACAATGATTAAAAATAGCGTAGCGTTACACGGACAGAATTTCGACTTACACCCTTACAATATTCGCTAACATACCCTTATTATTAGAATTATAATTAAAATTAAAATATATATTATAAATATATATATATATATTTTACGTATATATGAGAGAAGAGAAGGAGAGATGGATTATGTTTT
This sequence comes from Rutidosis leptorrhynchoides, assembly GCF_046630445.1. Classification (NCBI taxonomy): domain Eukaryota; kingdom Viridiplantae; phylum Streptophyta; class Magnoliopsida; order Asterales; family Asteraceae; genus Rutidosis; species Rutidosis leptorrhynchoides. Next base: position 136,714,622 of record NC_092340.1, on the reverse strand, counting down.
TGGTTCACCAAAGCTCAATTTTTATAGGCATGTGGGCTGGAACTGGGGCTCATGCGATCGCATGGATTTATGCCTTCCAGGCCATGCGATCGCATGGCCAGCTGGGGAGGCTCATATTTGGTTGTTTTCTTCTGCCGACGGTTTTATAAATAATATAATATATTAAATAATTATAAGAATTATTTAAATATTATATTATATTTATGTGCATAGTTGACTTGTAATTTTTAGTCCATTGCGTCGAGCGTTGAGAGTTGACTCCGGTCCCGGTTCTGGATTTTCGAACGTCCTTGCGTACAATTTTATATATTGTACTTTGCGTTTTGAATCTTGTACTCTTGTAATTTCGAGACGTTTCTTATCAATAATTGGAACCTCTTTGATTGTCTTTTGTACTTTTGAGCTTTTTGGTCGTTTGCGTCTTCAATTCGTCGAATCTGTCTTTTGTCTTCACCTTTTATTATTTAAACGAATATCACTTGTAAATAGAATAATTGCAACTAAAAGCTTGTCTTTCTTGAGGAATAATGCTATGAAATATATGTTCGTTTTTAGCATTATCAAATATTCCCACACTTGAGCGTTGCTTGTCCTCAAGCAATATCGTCTTGAAATACTAGAATCACTTCTTTATTCTTTACACTTTGTACATCAGTGATTTCTATACGGCGGTATAAACAATGATAGTAATGATAGAACCATGGTTAAAGGTGGGTGTGTCATCCACAGTTGCCTCGGGTTTAGGTCAACGACACTTGCAATCAAATAGCCGATTTACTTTCGGTTTCCAAAGCAAAGTGCACATTTGAAAGGCGGTTTACAGTCCTACATGACTATGAAAATGTAGATCCTTAAGGAAATTGGATCTTTATGAAAATATTTGATCTTTTGAAAATTCAATCTAGCTTTTACCCTAGATAAGTTTTCCGGAATAACCCTTCACCGGTGTTTGCAAAATATTTTTGTGGTTTTGGTGGGTTTCAGATTTGAAAATTTTAGCTCAAAACTTGCGGTTTTGTGTCACCCACTTGCTAACCTTGTATTTGGAAAGCAACACGTCCAGTTTACTTGTCCCGTATATTACCTTTCGATAAACTACCGTCCGGTTGTAAAGGAAAGCGTTGAACAAGCAACTGTTAAGGCAATGTCCCCTGACATGCTTTTAATTATGGTCTATAACGTGTCGGATGCAATTACTATCCTTGGTAGGAGCAATAGTAAAGGCTCACCCTTATGATTTTTCGGTCTGGCACAAGGTCCTGTCTTCGACCATTATGCAACCACCGTTCTTACGGTTGACACCCGATTTAGTTCAGGTGACCTAATGAATTCCAGGTGAATTTCTAGGATTTTACGTTCAATGGTAATGAACGCATTAAGAATAGGGTTTTCAGAAAACAAATTGGTTTGTAATTTTGATCAAAATATTTTCTCGTTCAAGCTCGAGTTTAGATATCATTGAATTCCATGAGTTTGTAATTCTCAATCTTTAAGGTCAATCTCTAGGATTGAGTAATATCAGTCTTAAAAGCTGATTTTTAATCTTTAAGGAGATTATCCTTTCTGGGGATCTGATTCATTAGTCTTATCCAGCTAATTTGCATGGTGCCCCCCCATTGTACGAGATAAATCCTTCTCATGGTTAGGATAAATCTGACCACTTGGCGACCCTGTTTGATGCTGAGGTCCGTGGATTTCCTGCTGATTTTAGAGATGACTTTTTTAGATTTTTCGTCAACCTACAGCTGGTCTGGACGACAACTTCTTGACCTAAATCAAGAAGCGCGTGTCTTTTTCGGAAGACTTTACTTCCTTTTAATGATGGAATTGATTCATCGTGTAGATCCATCTCTTCTTTTCTTTCATCGGGTAAAATGGTTTAGTTTAGTCCAGAGCAAAAGTATTTTCAGTTATTTGTTACAGATATATGTGACATATGTTTAAGATAACTTGGTAAATTTTCCCACACTTGGCTTTTATTTTCCTTTTTATCGTCCTCTATTCCATTTTAAATGAATTTCAACATTTTGGTTTGTTTCTCAATTTATGTCCTTTCCGAGGTTACAATAATTTCGGTGTTAACACCTAGTTTTATCGTTCATAAATATGTATAAATATGATTTTGAGTTCATTTAATTGAAAATTTTGAAAAATTTTACTAGAATTGGGTAGTCAGTATTTAAGACTAGGGCTGTTCTTTATTATCAAAGAGCACTAGATTCTAATACAACTACTACGTTACTAGTATTTTTAATGGTAACCAAGTGTATAAAGATAAAAATTTTAAAAATCCGAAAGAATTTAACCCCTTCCCACACTTAAGATCTTGCAATGCCCTCATTTGCAAGAAATCAGTACAATTTAAATTATTGAGGGTGATTAGCGTAGAAATGATTAAATTTTACCAAAGTTTCTAAATATATTGGCGTTTGTTTGCTGAATGATAAATGGTGCATAGCATTTGTTCATTTCGTCTGTTGTTACATCACATTTATTTGTCATCTTGTCGTCAAAATTAGTAGCTTTTGCTGAACTTAATGTCAGTCTTTGAAAATGCGCTGTTTTACCCTGTTTTGAACAATCGACAATATACATACATACAAGTATAATCATGCATGGCAATTTGAAATGGGACTTAATATCCCACTTTCAAATTCTAAATATGAAATATTAGTACACAATAATAATAAAAATTACACAAATATATCCAATAACATAAGTTTAAACATGAAAAAGTCAAAAGATAAAAACATAAAAATCATAAAAATAACCAAATGGAACTAAATCAGTCTGGATAGGGGTTCCAGTTCATCTCATCGGGTGGGTTCCATTGTTGGTTATAGGTGTTCTGATAGGCTTGGTCATAGTCATACCGGTTAAAGGGTGGTCGGATATCGGGGCTATGTGGCGGAAAATGAGCAGGTCGAGTAGGTACATAGTTATTTGGTACCTGATATGATAGCTGGCTCATGATTTGGTGCTGATGAACTAACCAGCTATCGTGTTGGCGTCGCCTATAATCCTCGTATACTCGCTCGGAGTTCCACTGCTCATACATACTATGTCTTGCCGCGTTCGTCATTGCTTCCTCATCTATACGAACGTGGACGTCAAGAATAGCATCTCGAAAGACATCCCTAATGTCTTCCGCCTCTTCCATTTCCTCGTCTGAGCCTCTCTCTACCTGAGGATGAGATCCCTCATAGGGTACTGCCTGGTTACGTCTACTTTTCAATACCTTAGCACCCACATAAACTTTCAATCCTAAGGGCTCAACCTGTTCTCTACAAATCTGTAATGGACCCCTTTGGTTCCTATCAACACCTAAATACTCTCCAATGAGAGTAACAAAAATACCTCCTCCTATTATACTCCCGTCCTGCAATCCCTCTACCATTTTAGATAAATAAAAAGCAACACAGTAAGGGATATTGACAAAGCTTCTAGGATCCCGAGTACACTTTAGGTAGAATAAATCATATAAGGTAATTTTTTCTTTATTATGACCTCTTTGTGTAATCGAGTTAGCCAAAAATCTATGAATAATACGAAGCTCGGCTCTGTCAATATGTGTATAGGAGTGTCCTCCTGCTCGTGTAAAAACATCAAAATGTGACATACGCCTCCAAATGGCATCAGCGTCAAAGTTATTATCTACCCGTTCACCATAATGAATCAGGTTTGTACAATCGGGTAATAGCAACTCACCAGGAGTATATATCTGTAAGGCCCTGGCCATGTCCAGCATGGACATTATGTACATCCTACCGCCAAGGATAAACCTAAGAAATCTTCTATCATCTATCCTAACTATATTTGTATCAAGTGATATAGTACTCATCAACTCAACACACCATTCCTTATATACAGGTCTACGAATGGTGAAAAGACGTTCCCAATCTGTAAAAGAAGAACTGCCATACCTTTGAACTAAAAGCTGTCTAACACGGTCAGCTAGATGGACCGTTTCCAAAGGGGCCCAATCAATTACCCTTGGCACCTCTACATTTTTTGTTACCAATTTGAATTTGTTCCTTTGATATGTCTCGTAATCTCTCCATCTTCTATCAAATCTCAGATTAGGATGTAGAGTGTGCTCAGGAATTGTTGGGAATTCTACTGGCGGCCTCATTGGGAATACTATGAATTCATCAACAAACTGTACTGGATCATAATAAGGTATGTGCTGATCAGGCTGTTGTTGTTCCTGTTGCGGTTCTTGTTCGTGTTGCATTTCTGGCTGTGGTTCTTGTGCTGGTGCTGGTCGTCTAGATGATGATGCTCCTGAACCTCCAGTATCGGCTCTCTGTAAAATACATTAAACACAAAAATTGTGCATCCAAATATGCATTAGTGTTAGTAAAATAACAACTTAAAACAATCACTATAATATGTTAAATCAAAATTAAACTTATACACATTTTCACAATTTTTCACAATTCTACACTTTTCAAATAAGCACATATGAAAATGTATACAAAATTCATAAGCATTTAACTCAAATAACATGTCAAAATATTCATTACTAATAATTAAACAAGTCTCAAATGTCAAATATATCAAATAAATCAAGTTCATGAATTTTGGACTTAAAAAGTCCACTTTAATCTCCAAAAATCATGTTTAGGATCATTGTTTGGATCATTTAACTATCTAAACATGTTACACTACTCAATTTAGCAATAATTCATGACAAAAATCGGCCATAACCTGTTTATATCAAAAAGCCCCAAATTGCTCAAGAACACAAACCCTAGATTTCTAAAAATTTTGAAGTTTTTGACTTCAAATCATGTTAAATAGCATCAATCTAGGTTATACATGCATAAAATACTAACAATTTAACACTAATTACACTAGAAATTAACAAAATTGCATTAGGTAAAAAATTGGTAATTATCACAAAAACTAGGAATTTATAGAGTTTAGGAGTGTAATTTTTACCAATTTGCTGAAGAATGAGAATCTAGGCATGATTAGAGCAAGAAAAATGACGAATTACGGTGGAAAAATGGCGAAAATTGGTGAATTTTTGGGCAAGTTTCGGGTGTATGTGTGTGTGTTGTGGTGAAGAACAGACTCGCTGAGAGTTTTTGATCTGGCCAGTTTTCCAGCCTCATGCGATCGCATGAGGTTGGTGTGTAAACCCCATGCGATCGCATGGGGTGCCGGCTACAGTGTTTTCAGCTTTTTTTTTTTTTTTTTTTTGAAACCTTATGCTTTATAAAACTTATAATTAATTAAATTTTAAAAATTTTGTTTTCCTTTAGGAGCGAGGGCGTTTCGGATCGTTGTCCTAGTCTGTCTCTCGACAAAATTTTTAAAATTTGTCAAATCAAAGCGCGGTTTTTTAAAAGTAAAGATTTTTGGGGTTTTTAATGTTTTTGGCATACTTTAATTCAATAAGATTAAAAATAATGATAATAAAAGTTCTCGTCCCTCCCTCGGGTAAAGCAATTTCGGTTCAAAGACCTAGTCTTCAACTTACGACGAATTTTAAAAATCATATTTTTAACTTAATGAGATAAAGTAAATTTTTGTTTTTAAATTCACACAACTTAAATATGAAATTCAAAATTAATATTAAAAATTCACACTAAACTTAAAATTTAAAATGCATAAAATTAAAAATTTATATTTTAAAAATTCACACCAAACTTAATTTAAAAATTCATATTATAAATTCACACCAAACTTATATTAATTTTTCAAATATTTACAATTTTAAATATATTGTTTTTACAAAGTTTACAATATTAATTTAAGATTTAAATATTAATTTTAAAAACATGGTAAAAATAAAATTTAAAATCTTTTTGTCTTTTTATCCCACTTTAATCAATCAAATATTATCAAAAATATGCGCCCCTCTTTTCAGTAAAGTAATTTCGGTTCCAAAACCTAATTTAACTCATGACGAATTTTTGAAATATTTTGGGTTGATTGATTAAAGATATTTATACCTTAAGAATAAACGTTAAATTTCGCAGTGATGTAATAAATTTTTGAATGATATCAATAATTTCGGTCGCCAAACCTAATTTTATTCAATACCAATTTAATACTTTTTAGCGAACAAATTAACGTTTATTATCAAAAGGTTAAAAATAAAAATAAAAATAAAAACTGTACAGACATACCTGTGAAATAGATTTCTTAGTTATATGATCTATCCCATTCATAAGATAGTCGGTTTAATTGGTTTTCCATGGCTACATAGGCGTAACCTCGAGCATTCAGTGTCTTTTCTTCTAAACATATGAACGGTCCGTCTCTGCATAAAGTAACAAATTCAGTGTTTGAATAGGTTTGATTATTTGAACATTTACCTCCATGTGACCATTTTCCGCATTTGTGACATCTTTCTAGGTGTCGTGCTCTTCTTTTCGCTGCGGATTTTGATTTTCCTTTACCAAATTGTAACTTATTATCTTCGCATCTGGATTCTTTTCTAACTCCGTCCATTCTTTCTCTGATTACTGATACTATTTCACTCGGTAGTATGTCATTATTACGTTTAGTGATCAAAGCGTGTAGCATTAGACCATGGTTTAGTTCACAGGCAGTCTTCATTTTGTAAAAACCTAAAAAAATAAAAATTCAGAATGGGGGGAGAAGACTAGTTCTTTAGGGTCTGCTAGGGAAAGACCATTCGGGTTCCATTTTCGAGAACTACACGAAAACAGACAATCTAACTCTAACAGAAATACATATTATCCTTTAAAGACTTGATTCTCCCCACACTTAGTTAGCTGTGGTGTCGAAATTGTGATTAACTTCGTTGTCGACTTCCATCGGACCATGTATGTAATGTTTAACTCTGTGACCATTAACTTTAAATTCAATCCCATTTGAATTTATTAATTCTATCGTTCCGTATGGGAAAACTCTTTTGATTATGAATGGTCCAGACCATCTTGATTTCAATTTTCCTGGAAATAGCTTGAATCGTGAATTGAAAAGAAGAACTCTGTCTCCTTCTTTAAATTCTTTTGAACTTCTGATTCTTTTATCATGCCAATTCTTCGTTCTTTCTTTATAGATTAACGAATTTTCGTATGCTTCATGTCTTAATTCTTCTAATTCGTTTAGTTGACTTAATCGTAGACGTCCGGCTTCATGTAAATCAAGATTACATGTTTTCAAAGCCCAAAATGCTTTGTGTTCAATTTCTACTGGAAGATGACATGCTTTTCCATAAACAAGTCTAAAAGGTGTGGTTCCAATTGGAGTTTTGTAGGCTGTTCTAAAAGCCCAGAGTGCATCCTCCAATTTAATGGACCATTCCTTCGGATTTGATCCTACGGTTTTCTCTAGAATACGTTTTAAAGCTCGGTTGGTATTTTCAACTTGTCCACTTGTTTGTGGATGATATGCGGTGGAGATTTTATGAGTTACTCCATATCTTTTAAGAACTTTCTCAAGTTGATTATTACAGAAATGAGTACCCCGATCACTTATTAAAGCTTTCGGTGTTCCAAACCTTGGAAAAAGACGTTTTAAAAAGTTGACTACAACTCGTGCATCGTTAGTTGGGAGAGCTTGTGCTTCCGCCCATTTAGATACATAATCAAGGGCTACGAGTATATATAGATTATTATGAGATTTTGGAAATGGACCCATAAAGTCAATACCCCAAATGTCAAATACTTCACATACTTGGATGACATTTTGTGGCATTTCATCACGTTGACTTATTTTTCCGGCCCTTTGACATGCATCACAGGATTTGCAAAGAAGGTGTGCGTCTTTGTAAATTGTAGGCCAATAGAATCCAGCTTCATAAACTTTTCTTGCTGTTAGTTGAGGCCCATAATGCCCTCCTGTTGGTCCTGTGTGACAATGGTTTAAAATTTTACTAGCTTCATCTCCAAATACACATCGGCGTATTATTCCATCGGGACAACTTTTAAACAGATGTGGATCTTCCCAGAAATAGTGTTTTATATCACTGAAGAATTTCTTTCGTCTTTGGTACGATAATCCTTTTTCAAGGAATCCACAAACTAAGTAGTTTGCATAGTCTGCAAACCATGGAATTTCTTTATAATCTATCTTCAATAGATATTCATCAGGAAAGTTGTCTTGTATGGCCGATTCATTTAGAACTTCTAATTCGGGATTTTCAAGACGAGAAAGATGATCAGCGGCGAGATTTTCTGCTCCTCTTTTATCTCGGATTTCAATATCAAACTCTTGTAAGAGTAAGATCCAACGGATTAATCTTGGTTTAGCATCTTGTTTTGAAAATAGGTATCTAAGAGCAGAATGGTCGGTATAGACCACTGTTTTTGCTAGAACGAGATATGATCGAAATTTGTCAAAAGCAAAGACAATAGCAAGGAGTTCTTTTTCAGTAGTGGTATAGTTCGTTTGTGCTCCTTGTAACGTCTTACTAGCATAATATATAGGTTGAAATCGTTTTTCAATCCTTTGTCCTAAAACGGCTCCCATTGCAAAATCACTTGCATCGCACATTAGTTCAAATGGTAGATTCCAATTTGGTGTGATCATGATCGGCGCATTAGTGAGTTTTTCTTTAAGAATATTAAAAGATTTGATACACTCATCTGAAAAGATGAATGGAGCATCCTTTTCTAGGAGTTTATTCATAGGAGTGACAATTTTAGAAAAATCTTTTATGAAACGTCGGTAAAAACCGGCATACCCTAGAAAACTCCTAACTCCTCTAACATTGGTGGGATGTGGAAGTTTATCAATTACATCTACTTTAGCTCTATCCACTTCAATTCCTTCTTTTGAAATTTTATGTCCAAGAACGATGCCTTCTTTAACCATGAAATGGCATTTCTCCCAATTAATTACTAGATTTGATTGTTCGCATCTAAGAAGCATTCGTTCCAGATTAACTAGACATGATTCAAATGTATCACCGAAGACTGAAAAGTCATCCATGAAAACTTCCATGCATTCTTCTATCATGTCGTGAAAAATTGCCATCATACACCTTTGAAAGGTTGCAGGGGCGTTACAAAGTCCAAATGGCATGCGTTTGTAAGTAAAAGTACCATAAGGGCACGTGAATGTGGTTTTCTCTTGGTCCCCGGGTGCTATTGGAATTTGAAAATATCCAGAAAATCCATCTAGAAAACAATAGTAACTATTTCCGGCTAATCTTTCCAACATTTGATCTATGAAAGGTAAGGGAAAGTGATCTTTTCTGGTGGCGTCATTTAATTTTCTATAATCAATACATACACGCCATCCTGTTACAGTCCTAGTAGGAATAAGCTCATTTTTCTCATTTGTAATGACAGTCATGCCACCCTTCTTAGGTACGCATTGAACTGGGCTTACCCATGGACTATCAGAAATTGGATAAATTAGACCTGCATCTAGCAGTTTAATAATCTCTTTCTTAACTACATCTTGCATATTAGGATTTAGTCTTCGTTGGCGTTGCACATACGTTTTATGACCTTCTTCCATAAGGATTTTATGTGTGCAATACGAAGGACTTATTCCTTTAATATCATGAATCTTCCATGCAATGGCTGGTTTATGAGCTTTCAACACAGAAATGAGTTGTGATTTCTCATTTTCAGTAAGAGAAGACGATATTATAACAGGTAATTCAGATTCACCATGTAAATAAGCGTATTCCAAATGGTTTGGAAGTGGCTTTAACTCTAATTTCGGTGGTTCTTCTATCGATGATTTATATCGATATCTGTCTTCTTCTTTTAGCATTTGAATTTCTTCTGTTGTTGGTTCATATCCATTAGCTATAAGTGTAGCTAACATTTCAGCTTCATCAATTGGTTCATTACCTTCTCCTAAAGAACATTCTCCTGTTCCTTGTAATTCTGGAAATTCTTCTAATAATTCTGCATGTGCATCTATAGTTTGAATATAATAACATGTATCATCTGCAGATTGTGGTTGTTGCATTGCTCTATCAACTGAAAAGGTAACACTCTCATCCTCTATACTTAGGGTCAGTTTCTTACCGAACACGTCTATCATTGCTTTAGCCGTGTTTAAGAATGGTCTTCCTAATATGAGAGGAACTTGAGAATCTTCTTCCATGTCCAAAACAACAAAATCTACTGGAAATACTAAATTACCAACTTTAACTAGCATGTTCTCCATTATCCCTCTAGGATATTTTATTGATCTATCGGCTAGTTGTATGCTTATTCTGGTTGGTTTCAATTCTCCAAGGTCTAGTTTAGTGTATAGTGAATACGGCATTAGATTTATACTAGCACCTAAGTCTGCCAATGCTTCTATTGAACTAAGACTACCCAGAAAACATGGAATTGTGAAACTTCCTGGATCAGATAATTTTTCTGGTATCTTATTCAACAGCACTGCTGAACAATTAGCATTCATAGTAACAGCCGAGAGTTCTTCCATTTTCTTTCTATTTGAGATTAGATCTTTCAAGAATTTAGCATATCTAGGCATTCCTGAAATCACATCAATGAAAGGAAGATTTACATTTATCTGTTTAAACATATCCAAAAATTTAGATTGCTCGGCTTCAAGTTTCTCTTTCTTCATTTTACTCGGGTAAGGAAGTGGTGGTTGGTATGGTTTAACATAAGGTTTATCCTTTACTGTGTTATCTTCATTAACCTTCTCAACTACCGGTTCTTTTTCCTTATCTTGATCAGGTTGTGGTTCTTGTGGAGTAGGAATAGCTTTATCAGAAGTTACAGGTATTTCAGGTGGTTTAAGTGTTGTACCACTTCTTGTGGTAATGGCTTTAGCTGTTTCATTCCGGGGGTTAGCATTTGTATCACTAGGTAGACTTCCCGGTTTTCTTTCACCTATTAATCTTGCTAGGTTACTTACTTCTTGTTCCAGATTTTGAATAGAAGCTTGTTGATTTCTAAATGCTTGAGCATTTTGTTCATTGGTTTGTTTTTGAGATGTGAAAAACTGCGTTTGAGTTTCAACTAGCTTCGTCATCATATCTTCTAAATTTGGCTTTTTATCATCGGTTTGTTGTGGTGGTTTGTTTTGAAAATTAGGTCGTTGCTGATTGTAAGTATTATTGGATACTTGTTGATTGCTGGGACCTTGTTGGTTGTTGTATGGAATATTTCTGTTATAATTCTGGTTTTGATTGTAAATCGGTCTTGGCGGTTGATAATTATTCTGATAATTATTTCCAGGCCTTTGGTTTATGTATGAAATATTCTCTCTTTGTTCTATTGTTAATTCTATACTGAGACAATCTTTTGTCAAATGTGGTCCTCCACACTGCTCACAACTAATTCGTATTGAGTGAATATCTTTAGTCATCTTTTCCATTCGTCTCTCCACAGCATCTATCTTTGCGGAAATGGAATCTAAGTCATGGCTAGAATCGGCTCTAGCTGCTTTAGATGATCTAATGATGTCTTTTTCTTGGTGCCACTCATGTGAGTGGGAAGCATTATTATCAATAATTTTGTAAGCATCAGTTTCGGTTTTCTTCATAATAGAACCACCAGCTGCTATATCTATGTCTTTTCTTGTAGTGATGTTGCATCCTTGGTAGAATATTTGTACTATTTGACAGGTGTCTAAACCATGTTGCGGACATCCTCTTAACAACTTTCCATATCTAGTCCACGCCTCATATAGAGTTTCATTTGGTTTCTGTGTAAACGTAACAATTTCTGCTTGAAGTCTTACGGCTTTAGATGCAGGAAAGAATTGTTTAAGAAATTTGTCAACTAAAACGTCCCATCTATCAATCGCCCCTTCAGGTAACGATTCCAACCAATCTTTGGCTTCTCCCTTTAAAGTCCAGGGAAATAACATGAGATATATCTGTTCATCCTCCACTTCTCGGATTTTAAATAGTGTGCAGATCCTATTAAAGGTACGTAGATGTTCATTTGGATCTTCCTTCGGCGCACCACTAAATTGGCATTGATTAGTCACCATGTGTAGAATTTGTCCTTTGATTTCATAATCTGGCGCATTAATGTCTGGATGAGTAATTGCGTGACCTTGGCCAGTGCGTTTAGCTCTCATTCGGTCTTCCATACTTAAAGGTTCCAGATTCTCCATAATTGAATTTGTTGAATCGGTATCACTAGATGATTCTGATTTAATGGTTCGTTCCTCAACAATCTCTGTTTGAATGATTGGTGGCTCCGGAGGAAAATTTAGTGGTTCAGGATCTACGAACCGTTCCTGAATATTCTCCGGATTCTCAATTGTGAGGTCGGGTTCAAAAAATGGATTATCGGAAATTTGAACTGAAGTACTTGGTCGACTGGATGACGATTCTAAACAAAAAATCAATGGCGGTTATATTTGCTAAATGTCTTGATCTAGTTACAGGTGGTGAACGTACAAAAGGTGATGAACGTCTTGCTCGGTGCATTCACTGAATATCCTATTAGTTTTAAAAAGGAAAGAAAAATTATAATAAGTTATCCAATCAATAGACTTTTCTGATTTTGCCCACGTTTCGAATAGCCAAAAGATGCAGCAGAGGGGCAGGATTCGTTTGGTCTCAATATAATTGAGGACTGTTTGGCTCCAATAACCCGGTCCACGTACAAATCCAACTATTACTACGAACCAGAAAATTTTGATGTCTATTAATTTAACCACTCAAAATAAATTTTCGTAATTTTAAGAAATTTAGATAAGAAGTAGAATAAAAATCTATGTCCTAAAAACTAGAATAGCGAGAAATAAGAAAGAAAAAGAGTTCGTCGAAAAAGGTCGAAAAAAAAAATATGGTTGAAAAATAAAAGGTGGCGGAAAAATAAAAGAAACTTATAAAACTTAAAAATACGTGACTAACCTAACCTTATTACTACAACTAACTTAAAATTATAATCGCAAATTGAGATTACTAATTGGAATGATAATTGATACATAGTAAAAGGTGTCTAAAAATATTAAAGCTTACAGGAAAAATCAAATCCCAAATGGAATTAACTTAAAAAGAAACTAAAACTTAAAAAGGCGTCGCAAAATTCTAAAGTACCTAAATCTTAGTCTAAAGAAAAAGCACTTAAGGAATTCTACGGCAAAGCCTAAAAATTTAGAAGTAAAAATAACTATGGCAAAGACTATAATTAAAACTAAATAGGAGCGAAAAATACAAAAGTTACGCTAAAACGATTAAAAAGGGACAAAATATAAAAATATACAAAAAGTTGTAAAAAGTACAATTTTTATAAAAATATTATTTTTATATTATTTATTTTTATAAATGTATTAATTTTATAATTTATAAAACTAATTAAACTTAAAAATACAAATTAAATAAATAAAACTAAACTAATTAATATTAATTAACTAATAAACCCTAATTAGGGTTTTAATAATAATAATTAAAATATACTCCGTAATTAACGCAGTTGCAGAGTCAAACCTGGCGTGTCAGATGGGCTCATGCGATCGCATGAGTCCTCAGTTTCCCAGCCATGCGATCGCATGGGCTAGGGTTTCGGGCCATAGAGTGGGCTGCTACAGTACAGGCCGAATTAATTTTAATTTTTTTTTTCTGTTTTTGCTGTATAAAATATATTAATTAATTAAATAAAACTTATATTTTTACCAAAAAAATGGAAATAAAGAAACTTTATAAAACTTAAATATTTATCAAACTCCAAAAAAATATTTATATTTTTGTTTTTCTTTTAATATTTTTGAATATTTAAAACGTATTTTTACAAAAGCATACTAAAAGTAAAAATCTTTTTTTTATATATATATATAGCGTTGCGCTTCCGGCTTTTAAGACTTTCCCCGGCAGCGGCGCCAAAAATACTTGATGTCTGCAGCGTGGTATACGAAATAGCTTATATTTTAGCAGAAAATACTATTAAATACGATACAATTTTACACAAGATATTTATTTATTTATAGAATGGATATACTTAAACCTTGCTACAACACTTATAGGCAGTGTACCTAATCGTACAGTAGTGTAGTTTTTAGTAAGTCCGGTTCGTTTCACAGGGAATCTTTTTAAACAAAGCTTAACGCTATATTAGTTTACTTTTATAAAAATACAAATATATATATATAAGTAATATTATTATTATAAAGGGGAGTTTTTACCGTTTAATGACCGGTTTGTCGATTTTAAAACTTTAGTCACAGTTAAAACCAAATGTAAAATATTAAAAATGAATACAAGACTTAAATTAAAGCATAAAGTAAATAACGATAATGAAATTGCGAATAATAAAAGTGCGATAAAATAAACTTGCGATAATTAAAAAGTACGATAATTAAAAGTGCAACTAAATACAATAATAATAAAAATGCGATAATTAGAAGTGCAATTAAATATAAAATAAAGGAAATTAAATATGAAATAAAAGAATTATGCTTATTTAAACTTCCGTAATCATGATGTTTGACGTGTTGATTTTAGTTTTATGCCCATGGTTAATTGTCCTTTGTCCTGGATTATTTAATATGTCCGCCTGGTTTTTATCCATAACAGTCCATCAGTCATAAATATAAAGTGCGAGTGTCCTCGTCAAATTATCCTTATACCTGAAGTTAAATATTCCAACTAATTGAGGACTTAAACTGTAACAAGATTTTAATACTTTGTTTAATAATTACACCAGGATGTCGACTGAGTGTAACCCAAGGTTTTAATATTTTGTTATCAATTATACCAAGTGTCCTTTTACATAATTTCACCCCTGTTTTAATTATTCTAGTGGCTATTAATCCATTCCCGTGTCCGGTTAAATGAACGATTATTCGTACATATAAATACCCCGCCCATCGTGTCCGATTGAGTGTATATGGTAATTTATAGGGACGCCCAATTGTAAATCTTTATATTAACATTAACAAACTATCATTTAGTTAAACAAATATAAAGCCCATTAATAGCCCATAGTCTAATTTTCACAAGTGTCGTTCTTTTGTCCAAACCCCAATTATGGTACAAAGCCCAATTACCCAATTTTAGTAATTAGCCCAACATCATGATTACTTCGGATTAAATAAGCATAATAATAACTTAGCTACGAGACATTAATGTAAAAAGGTTGAACATAACTTACAATGATTAAAAATAGCGTAGCGTTACACGGACAGAATTTCGACTTACACCCTCACAATATTCGAAAACATACCCTTATTATTAGAATTATAATTAAAATTAAAATATAAATTATAAATATATATATATATATATATATATATATATATATATATATATATATATATATATATATATATATATATATATATATATATATATATATATATTTTACGTATATATGAGAGAAGAGAAGGAGAGATGGATTATGTTTTTGGTTCACCAAAGCTCGATTTTTATAGGCATGTGGGCTGGAACTGGGGCTCATGCGATCGCATGGATTTATGCCTTCCAGGCCATGCGATCGCATGGCCAGCTGGGGAGGCTCATATTTGGTTGTTTTCTTCTGCCGACGGTTTTATAAATAATATAATATATTAAATAATTATAAGAATTATTTAAATATTATATTATATTTATGTGCATAGTTGACTTGTAATTTTTAGTCCATTGCGTCGAGCGTTGAGAGTTGACTCCGGTCCCTGTTCCGGATTTTCGAACGTCCTTGCGTACAATTTTATATTTTGTACTTTGCGTTTTGAATCTTGTACTCTTGTAATTTCGAGACGTTTCTTATCAATAATTGGAACCTCTTTGATTGTCTTTTGTACTTTTGAGCTTTTTGGTCGTTTGCGTCTTCAATTCGTCGAATCTGTCTTTTGTCTTCACCTTTTATTATTTAAACGAATGTCACTTGTAAATAGAATAATTGCAACTAAAAGCTTGTCTTTATTGAGGAATAATGCTATGAAATATATGTTCGTTTTTAGCATTATCACTTATATTTAAAATATTAATTTTTCAAATATTTACAATTTTAAATATATTGATTTAAAAAGTTTACAATATTATTTTAATATTAATTTTAAAAACAAAGTAAAAATAAAATTAAAAATCTTTTTGGTCTTTTATCCCACTTTAATCAATCAAATATTATCAAAACCATACGCCCCTCTTTTCGGTAAAGTAATTTCGGCTATATTACCTAGTTTTACTCCTGACGAATTTTTGAAATATTTTGGGTTGATTGATTAAAGATATTTATACCTTAAGAATAAACGGTAAATTTCGCAGTGATGTAATAAATTTTTATATGATATCAATAATTTCGGTTACGTATACCTAATTTTATTGAATACCAATTTAATACTTTATAGCGAACAATTTAGCGTTTATTATCAAAAGGTTAAAAATAAAAATAAAAATGAAAACTGTACATTACTTACCTGTGAGATAGATTTCTTACTGATATGCTCTAGCCCACTCATAAGATAGTCGGACTAATTGGTTTTCCAAAGCTACATAGCCGTAACCTCGAGCATTCAACGTTTTTTCTTCTAAACATATGAATGGTCCATCTCTGCATAGCGTAACAAATTCGGTATTGGAATATGTCTGATTTGTCGAGCATTTTCCATCGTGTGACCATTTTCCGCATTTGTGACATCTTTCAAGGTGTCAAGCTCTCCTTTTTGCTGCGGATTTTGATTTTCCTTTACCAAACTGTAACTTATTATTTTCGTTCCTCGATTCTTTTCTTACTCCGTCCAATTTACCTCTGATTAATGATACTATTTCACTTGGAAGGGTGTCATTATTACGTTTAGTGATCAAAGCGTGTAGCATTAGACCATGGTTTAGTTCACAGGAAGTCTTCATCTCGTAAAACCTAAAAAAATAAAAATTCAGAATGGGGGGAGAAGACTAGTTCTTTAGGGTCTGCTAGGGAAAGACCATTCGGGTTCCATTTTCGAGAACTACACGAAAACAAAAAATCTAACTGTAACATAAATACATATTACCCTAAAAAGATTCGATTCTCCCCACACTTAGTTAGCTGTGGTGTTGAAATTGTGATTAACTTCGTTGTTAACTTCCATCGGATCATGTATGTAATGTTTAACTCTGTGACCATTAACCGTAAATTCAATCCCATTTGAATTTATTAATTCTACTGTTCCGTACGGGAAAACTCTTTTGACTATAAATGGTCCAGACCATCTTGATTTCAATTTTCCAGGAAATAGCTTGAATCGTGAATTGAAAAGAAGAACTCTATCTCCTTCTTTATATTCTTTTGAACTTCTGATTCTTTTATCATGCCATTTCTTCGTTCTTTCCTTATAGATCAACAAATTTTCGTATGCTTCTTGTCTTAATTCTTCTAATTTGTTTAATTGACTTAATCGTAGACGTCCGGCTTCATGTAAATCAAGATTACATGTCTTCAAAGCCCAAAATACTTTGTGTTCAATTTCTACTGGAAGATGACATGCTTTTCCGTAAACGAGTTTAAAAGGTGTGGTTCCAATTGGAGTTTTGTAGGCTGTTCTAAAAGCCCAGAGTGCATCCTCCAATTTAATGGACAATTCCTTCGAATTTGATCCTACGGTTTTTTCTAGAATTTGTTTTAAATCTCGGTTGGTATTTTCAACTTGTCCACTTGTTTGTGGATGATATGCAGTGGAGATTTTATGAGTTACTCCATATCTTTTAAGAACTTTCTCAAGTTGATTATTACAAAAATGAGTACCCCGATCACTTATTAAAGCTTTTCGGTGTTCCGAACCTTGCAAAAAGACGTTTTAAAAAGTTGACTATAACTCGTGCATCGTTAGTCGGGAGAGCTTGTGCTTCCGCCCATTTAGATACATAATCAATGGCAACGAGAATGTATAGATTATTATGAGATTTTGGAAATGGACCCATAAAGTCAATACCCCAAATGTCAAATACTTCATATACTTGAATGACATTTTGTGGCATTTCATCACGTTGACTTATTTTTCCGGCCCTTTGACAAGCATCACAGGATTTGCAAAGAAGGTTTGCGTCTTTGAAAATTGTAGGCCAATAGAATCCAGCATCGTAAAATTTTCTTGCTGTTAGTTGAGGCCCATAATGCCCTCCTGTTGGTCCTGTGTGACAATGGTTTAAGATTTTACTAGCTTCATCTCCGAATACACATCGGCGTATTATTCCATCGGAACAACTTTTAAACAAATGTGGATCTTCCCAAAAATAGTGTTTTATATCACTAAAGAATTTCTTTCATTTTTGGTACGACAACCCTTTTTCAAGGAATCCACATACTAAGTAGTTTGCATAGTCTGCAAACCATGGAATTTCATTATAATCTATCTTCAATAGATATTCATCAGGAAAGTTGTCTTGTATGGCTGATTCATTTAGAACTTCTAATTCGGGATTTTCTAGACGAGAAAGATGATCAGCGGCGAGATTTTCTGCTCCCTTTTTATCTCGGATTTCAATATCGAACTCTTGTAAGAGTAAGATCCAACGGATTAATCTTGGTTTGGCATCTTGTTTCGAAAATAGGTATCTAAGAGCAGAATGGTCGGTATAGACCACCGTTTTAGCTAGAACTAGATATGAACGAAATTTGTCAAAAGCAAAGACAATAGCAAGGAGTTCTTTTTCAGTAGTTGTGTAATTTGTTTGTGCTCCTTGTAACATCTTACTAGCATAATATATAGGTTGAAATCGTTTTTCAATCCTTTGTCCTAAAACGGCTCCCATTGCAAAATCACTTGCATCGCACATAAGTTCGAATGGTAGATTCCAATTTGGAGTTATCATGATCGGCGCATTAGTGAGTTTTTCTTTAAGTATATTAAAAGATTTGGTGCATTCATCTGAAAAGATGAATGGAGCATCCTTTTCTAGGAGTTTATTCATAGGAGTGGCAATTTTAGAAAAATCTTTTATGAAACGATGGTAAAAACCGGCATGCCCTAGAAAACTCCTAACTCCTCTAACATTGGTGGGATGTGGAAGTTTAGCAATTACATCTACTTTAGCTCTATCCACTTCAATTCCTTCCATTGAAATTTTATGTCCAAGAACGATGCCTTCTTTAACCATGAAATGGCATTTCTCCCAATTAAGTACTAGATTTGATTGTTCGCATCTAATAAGTATTCGTTCAAGATTAATTAGACATGATTCAAATGTATCACCGAAGACTGAAAAGTCATCCATGAAAACTTCCATGCATTCTTCTATCATGTCGTGAAAAATCGCCATCATGCACCTTTGAAAGGTTGCAGGGGCGTTGCAAAGTCCAAATGGCATGCGTTTGTAAGCAAAAGTACCATAAGGGCATGTGAACGTGGTTTTCTCTTGGTCCTCGGGTGCTATTGGAATTTAAAAATATCCGGAAAAACCATCAAGAAAATAATAGTAACTATTTCCGGCTAATCTTTCCAACATTTGATCAATAAAAGGTAAGGGAAAGTGATCTTTTCTGGTGGCGTCATTTAATTTTCTATAATCAATACAAACACGCCATCCTGTTACAGTCCTTGTAGGAATAAGCTCATTTTTCTCATTTGTAATGACAGTCATGCCACCCTTTTTAGGCACGCATTGAACTAGGCTTACCCATGAACTATCAGAAATTGGATAAATTAAACCTGCATCAAGTAGTTTAATAATTTCTTTCTTAACAACATCTTGCATATTAGGATTTAGTCTTCGTTGGCGTTGCACATACGTTTTATGACCTTCTTCCATAAGGATTTTATGTGTGCAATACGAAGGACTTATTCCTTTAATATCATGAATCTTCCATGCAATGGCTGGTTTATGAGCTTTTAACACAGAAATGAGTTGAGATTTTTTATTTTCAGTAAGAGAAGATGATATTATTACAGGTAATTCAGATTCACCATGTAAATAAGCATATTCCAAATGGTTTGGAAGTGGCTTTAACTCTAATGTCGGTGGTTCTTCTATCGATGATTTATATCGATATCTGTCTTCTTCTTTTAGCATTTGAATTTCTTCTGTTGTTGGTTCATATCCATTAGTCATAAGTGTAGCTAACATTTCAGTTTCATCAATTGGTTTAGTTCCTTCTCCTAAAGAACATTCTCATGTTCCTTGTAATTTTGGAAATTCTTCTAACAATTCTGCATGAGAATCTAGGGTTTGAATATAATAACATGTATCATCTGCAGATTGCGGTTGTTGCATGGCTCTATCCACTGAAAATGTAACACTCTTGTCTTCTATACTTAGGGTCAGTTTCTTACCAAACACGTCTATTATTGCTTTAGCCGTGTTTAAGAATGGTCTTCCTAATATGAGAGGTACTCGAGAATCTTCTTCCATGTCCAGAATAACAAAATCTACTGGAAATACTAAAGTACCAACTTTAACTAGCATGTTCTCCATTATCCCTCTAGGATATTTTACTGATCTATCGGCTAGTTGTATACTTATTCGTGTTGGTTTCAATTCTCCAAGGCTTAGTTTAACGTATAGTGAATACGGCATTAAATTTATACTAGCACCTAAGTCTGCCAATGCTTCTATTGAACTAAGACTACCCAGAAAACATGGAATTGTGAAACTTCCTGGATCAGATAATTTTTCTGGTATCTTATTCAACAGCACTGCAGAACAATTAGCATTCATAGTAACAGCCGAGAGTTCTTCCATTTTCTTTCTATTTGTGATTAGATCTTTCAAGAATTTAGCATATCTAGGCATTCCTGAAATCACATCAATGAAAAGAAGATTGACATTTATCTGTTTAAACATATCCAAGAATTTGGATTGCTCGGCTTCAAGTCTCTCTTTTCTCATTTTACTCGGGTAAGGAAGTGGTGGTTGGTATGGTTTAGCATAAGGTTTAGCCTTAACTGTGTTATCTTCATTAACCTTTTCAACTACCGATTCTGTTTCCTTATCTTGATCAAATTGAGGTTCTTGTGTAGTAGGAATAGCTTCATCAGAAATTACAGGTATTTCAGGTGGTTTAAGTGTAATACCACTTCTCGTGGTAATGGCTTTAGCTGTTTCATTCCGGGGGTTAGCATTTGTATCACTAGGTAGACTTCCCGGTTTTCTTTCACCTATTAACCTTGCTAGGTTACTTACTTCTTGTTTCAGATTTTGAATAGAAGCTTTCTGATTTCTAAATGCTTGAGCATTTTGTTCATTGGTTTGTTTTTGAGATGTGAAAAACTGAGTTTGAGAATCAACTAGCTTCGACATCATATCTTCTAAATTTAGCTTTTTATCAACGGTTTGTGGTGGTTTGTTTTGAAAATTAGGTCTTTGTTGATTGTAAGTATTATTGGATACTTGTTGATTGCTAGGACCTTGTTAGTTGTTGTATGGAACATTTCGGTTATAGTTCTGGTTTTGATTGTAGATTGGTCTTGGAGGTTGATAATTATTCTGATAATTATTTCCAGGCCTTTGGTTTATGTATGAAACATTCTCTCTTTGTTCCATTGTTAGTTCAATACTGAGACAATCTTTTGTCAAATGTGGTCCTCCACACTGCTCACAACTAATTCGTATTGAGTGTATATCTTTAGTCATCTTTTCCATTCGTCTCTCGACAACATCTATCTTTGCGGAAATGGAATCTAAGTCATGGCTAGAATCGGCTTTAGCTGCTTTAGATGATCTAACGATATCTTTTTCTTGGTGCCACTCATGTGAGTGGGAAGCAGTGTTATCAATAATTTTATAAGCATTAGTTGCTGTTTTCTTCATAATGGAACCACTAGCTGCTATATCGATGTCTTTTCTTGTAGTGATGTCGCATCCTTGGTAGAATATTTGTACTATTTGACAGGTGTCTAACCCATGTTGCGGACATCCTCTCAATAACTTTCCAAATCTTGTCCACGCTTCATATAAAGTTTCATTTGGCTTTTGTGTGAACGTAACAATTTCTCCTTGAAGTCTCACGGCTTTAGATGCCGGAAAGAATTGTTTAAGAAATTTTTCAACTAAAACATCCCATGTATCAATCGCCCCTTCAGGTAACGATTCCAACCAATCTTTGGCTTCTCCCTTTAAAGTCCAGGGAAATAACATGAGATATATCTGTTCATCCTCCACTTCTCTTATTTTAAATAGTGTGCAGATCCTATTAAAGGTACGAAGATGTTCATTTGGATCTTCCTTCGGCGCACCACTAAATTAGCATTGATTAGTTACCATATGTAGGATTTGTCCTTTGATTTCATAATCTGGCGCATTAATGTCAGGTTGAGTAATTGCGTGACCTTGGCCAGTGCGTTTAGCTCTCATTCGGTCTTCCATACTTAGAGGTTCCAGATTTTCCATGATTGAATTTGTTGAATCTGAATCACTAGAGGATTCTGATTTAATGGTTCGTTCCTCAACAATCTCTGTTTGAATGATTGGTGGTTCTGGAGGAACGATTAGTGGTTCAGGATCTATGAATCATCTCAGAATATTCTCCGGATTCTCAATTGTGAGGTCGGGTTCAAAAAATGGATTATCTGAAATTTGAATTGGAGTACTTGGTCGACTGGATGACAATTCTAAAGAAAAATCAACGGCGACAATATTTGCAAGATGTCTAGATCGAGTTACAGGTGGTGAACGTACAAAAGGTGGTGAACGTTTTACTCGGTGCATTCACTGAATATCTGATGTCGTAGCGTGGGGGTACGAAATAGTGTATATATTTTACTAGGAAAAACTATTAAATACGATACAATTTTACACAAAATATGACAAGTTTTAATTATTTATTTACAAATGGGATATACCTAAACCTTGCTACAACACTATAGGCAGTGTACCTAATCGTAGAGTAGTGTAGTTTTTAGTAAGTCCGGTTCGTTCCACAGGGAGCTGGCTTATTTCACACTATATTTTAAACAATTATATTCGTACAAAATATATTATATTAATAATATTTAAAAGGGGGTTTTACCGTTTAATGACCGGTTTGTCGATTTTATATTTTAAGCGAAGCGTAAAGTAAATGACGATATTTAACTAACAATATAAAATAAATAACAATAATTAAAATGACAATAAATAAAAGTACGAGGAAATATGAAATAAAATATATTATGCTTATTTTAACTTCCGTAATCATGATGTTTGAAGTGTTGATTTTTAGTTTATTCCCATGGGTTAATTGTTCTTTGTCCTGGATTATTTAATATGCCCGTCTGGTTTTTGTCCATAACAGTCCATCAGTCATAAATATAAAGTGCGAGTGTCCTCGTCAAATTATCCTTATATCCGAAGTCAAATATTCCAACTAATTGGGGAATTAAACTGTAACAAGGTTTTAATACTTTGTTTACTAATTACACCAGGATATCGACTGCGTGTAATCCAAGGTTTAATACTTTGTTAACAATTACGCCAAGTGTCCTTGTACATAATTTCACCCCTGTTTTAATAATTCCATAGACTATTAATCCATTCCCGTGTCCGGTTAAATGAACGATTATTCGTACATATAAATATCCCGCCCATCGTGTCCGATCGAGTGTATATGGTTATTTATAGGGACGTCCAATTGTAAATATTTATATTAAAATTAACAAACTATCATTTAGTTAAACAAATATAAAGCCCATTAATAGCCCATAGTCTAATTTCCACAAGTGTCGTTCTTTTGTCCAAACCCCAATTATGGTACAAAGCCCAATTACTCAATTTTAGATATTTTTAGCCCAACATCATGATTACTTCGGTTCAAATAAGCATAATAACAACTTAGTTACGAGACATTAATTTAAAAAGTGAGAACATAACTTACATTGATTATTTAACGCGTAGTGTTACACGAATAGAGTTCCGGCTTAAAAACCCGTAAATAACCTTTACATAACCCAAACTAACTAATATAAAACTACCCTATACTATATATATATATATATATATATATATATATATATATATATATATATATATATATATATATATATATATATATATATATATATATATATATATATATATATATATATATATATATATATATATATATATATTATTTATTACAGAGTATTATTATTATTTTTTTTATGTTTTTTAAACTTGGCAGAATGCATGGCCTTTTATAGGCATTTCTGATTTTTGCAGCTCCGCGAGTTGCGGCATTTTAAGCCTGCAAACTCCGCGAGTCGCGGAGTTTGAAAATCCAGCTCACACAATTTTGGAACCTTGCTTGTCGACATAATTTATATATAAATATAAAATATAAATAATTAATATAATTATTTATATATTATATTATATTCTTGTGCATAGTAGACTTGTAATTTTTGGTCCATTGCGTCGGGTGTTGATAGTTGGCTCGGGTACCGGTTCCAGATTTTCGAACGCCTTTTTGTATAATTTAATATCTTGTACTTTGCGTTCCGCAACTTGTACTTTTGTCATTTTTAGACGTTTCTTATCAATAAGTTGAACCACTTGGATTGTATCATGTACATTTGAGCTTTTTGGACGTTTTTGTCTTCAAATCATCGTTTTCGCCTTTTGTCTTCGCACTTATTTAATATAAACGATTACAACTTAAAATAGAACAATTACAACTAAATAATTTACATATTGGGAGGATATTGCTACAAAATATATGTTCATTTGGAGCACTATCAATATCCTATTAGTTTTTTTTTTTTAAAGAAAGAAAAATTATATAAGTTATCCAATTAATAGACTTTTCTGATTTTGCCCACGTTTCGAATAGCCAAAAGATGCAGCAGAGGGGCAGGATTCGTTTGGTCTCAATATAATTGAGTACTGTTTGGCTTCAATAACCCGATCCACGTACAAATCCAACTATTACTACGAACCAGAAAATTTTGATGTCTATCAATTTAACCACTTAAAATAATTTTTCGTAATTTAAAGAAATTTTAGAGAAGAAATAGAAAAAAATCTAAGTCCTAAAAACTAGAAGGTCGAGAAATAAGAAAGAAAAAGAGCGCGTCGAAAAACGTCGAAAAATAAAAAGTGTCGAAAAATAAAAATAAGAAAGTAGTGCGTCGTAACTTAAAAGGCACTAAAATTTAAGAATTAAAAGTTGCGTCTAAAAATATTAAAGCTTAAAAGGAATACTATATCCCAAATGGCAATGACTTAAAAAGGGTACTAAAATCTTAAAAAGGCGTCGCAAAATTCTAAAGCACTTAAATCTTAGTCTAAAGAAAAAGCACTTAAGGGATTTTACGGCAAAGCCTAACAATCTAGAAATAAAAATAACTATGGCAAAAACTATATCTTAAAACTAAAAACGAGCGAAAAAAATAAAAAAATTACGCTAAAACAATTAAAAAAGGAACAAAATATAAAAATATACTTAAAGTTGTAAAAAGTACAATTTTTATAAAAATATTATTTTTATATTATTTATTTTATAAAACTATTAATTTTATAATTTAATTAAACTAATTATAACTTAATAATACAAATAAAATAAAAACTAAAACAAATTATATTTTAATTAACCCTATTTGGGGTTTAGAATTAATAATAATAATAATTACCATAATGATTGCTGTTTTAGGGTTGTTTGTGGCGTGTCAGACAGGGCCATGCGATCGCATGAGAATTTGCCTTCGGGCTCATGCGATCGCATGAGCTAGGGTTACGGGCCACAGTCTGGGCTGCTACAGTACGGGCCTCGAGTTTTTATATATATATATATATTTTTTCTGTTTTAAATTTCTGTTTTAAATAAATATATAATATATTTATATAAATTAAATAAAACTTATATTTTTACAAAATAAAGATAAAGAAACTTTATAGAACTTATATATTTAACAAACTGTTAAAAATATTTATATTTTTGTTTTTTCTTTTATATTTTCGGTTTTTAAAATTTAAGACGTATTTTTACAAAAACGTATTTTTACAAAAGGAAACTAAAAATTAATAAAAATCTTTTTTTTATAGCGTTGCGCTTCCGGTGTTTAAGCAGAATTGTCCCCGGCAGTGGCGCCAAAAATACTTAATGTGTGCGAGGTGTACTAGGAAATAGTATTATTTTTACAACTAAATACTATTAAATACGATACAATTTTACACAAGATATTTATTTATTTATAGAATGGATATACCTAAACCTTGCTACAACACTTATAGGCAGTGTACCTAATCGTACAGTAGTGTAGTTTTTAGTAAGTCCAGTTCGTTCCACAGGGATACACTTAAACAAGCTTAACGCTATATTAGTTTTAATTTTATAAAAATATAAATATATATATAAATGATATTATTATTATAAAAGGGGGTTTTTACCGTTTAATGACCGGTTTGTCAATTTTTAAAACTTTAGTCGCAGTTAAAACCTAATGTAAAAATATTAAATAAATATAACTTAATTTAAAGCGTAAAGTAAATAACGATAATGAAATTGCGATAAATAAAAATGTGATAAATAAAAAGTATGACAATTAAAGAGTACGATAATTAAAAGTGAAATTAAATACAATGACAATAAATAAAAGTGCGATAATTAAAAGTGCAATTAAATATAAAATAAAGAAAAATAAATATGAAATAAAGGAATTATGCTTATTTAAACTTCCGTAATCATGATGTTTGACGTATTGATTTTTAGTTTATTCCCATGGGTTAATTGTCCTTTGTCCTGGATTATTTAATATGTCCGTCTGGTTTTTGTCCATAACAGTCCATCAGTCATAAAATATAAAGTGCGAGTGTCCTCGTCAAATTATCCTTATATCCGAAGTCAAATATTCCAACTAATTGGGGACTTAATCTGTAACAAGGTTTTAATACTTTGTTTAATAATTACACCAGGTTATCGACTGCGTGTAACCCAAGGTTTTAATACTTTGTTATCAATTATGCCAAGTGTCCTTGTACATAATTTCACCCCTGTTTTAATAAGTCTATTAACTATTAATCCATTCCCGTGTCCGGTTAAATGAACGATTATTCGTAGATATAAATATCCCGCCCATCGTGTCCGATTGAGTGTATATAGTTATTTCTAGGTACGTCCAATTGTAAATCTTTATATTAAAATTAACAAACTATCATTTAGTTAACCAAATATAAAGCCCATTAATAGCCCATAGTCTAATTTCCACAAGTGTCGTTCTTTTGTCCAAACCCCAATTATGGTACAAAGCCCAATTACCCAATTTTAATATTTTTAGCCCAACATCATGATTACTTCGGTATTAAATAAGCATAATAATAACTTAGCTACGAGACATTAAATTAAAAAGGTTGAACATAACTTACAATGATTAAAAATAGCGTAGCGTTACACGGACAGAATTTCGACTTACATCCTTACAACATTCGCTAACATACCCTTATTATTAGAAATTAAAATTAAAATATAATATATATATATATATATATATATATATATATATATATATATATATATATATATATATATATATATATATATATATATATATATATATATATATATATATATATATATATATATATATATATATATATCGTATGATAGAGAGAAAGAAAAAGATGTTTTTTTTTATTTTGGCCAAAACCGTTGAATTTATAGGACCTGGGCCGGATTTCAGAGCCATGCGATCGCATGGCTTTTGTGCCTCCAGGCCATGCGATTGCATGGCCAGCTGGGAGAAGTCACATATCTTTGTTTTCTTTCTTGCCGAAGTTTATAAATAATAATATAATATATAAATAATTATAAGAATTATTTAAATATTATATTTTATTTATGTGCGTAGTTAACTTGTAATTTTTAGTCCGTTGCGTCGAGCGTTGAGAGTTGACTTTGGTCCCGGTTCCGGATTTTCGAACGTCCTTGCGTACAATTTAATATCTTGTATTTTGTGTTTCGCTTCTTGTACTCTTGTAATTTTGAGACGCTTCTAATCAATAATTGGAACCTCTTTGATTGTATTTTGTACTTTTGAGCTTTTTGGTCGTTTGCGTCTTCAATTCATCGAATCTGTCTTTTGTCTTCACCTTTTATTATTTAAACGAATATCACTTGTAAATAGAACAATTGCAACTAAAAGCTTGTCTTTCTTGAGGGATAATGCTATAAAATATATGTTCGTTTTTAGCATTATCAACCATCAAACACTCAAATCAACCTAAACAACAATTGCAACAATAATCAACACCCAAACCAAAATAATAACAACACAAGGGTCATTCCTATTGAAAGCATTAACCAAAACCTTAACTACCCAAACCGAAATGGAAATGTCAATGACATAACCACTCAAAGCGGTCTAAACTTGAATGAAGGAATTGAAGATCCCAACCCACAACCCTTTATCACCCAAGAACCACTACCAAGCTTTATCGAGGAGGAGATCGGGGTTAATAAGGAGAAGGGTAAAGAAAAGGTCGACCTAATCAGGGTTAAGGGTAATGATGACAAGGGTAAGACAAAGGGTAATGAGCTTTTGAAGGCAACGAGACCGGTGCCACACCCAAAAGCTTTAAGGAAGGAACAGTTGGCGGCTCAATACAAGAAGTTTCAAGATATGATGAAAAATGTTTCGGTCAACTTGCCAATCACCGATGTGCTCAAAGGAATGTCAAACTATGGACGCTTCTTCAAAGAGCTAGTCTTTCAAAGGGATAAATATCATGATGAAACATCTTTTTTTATTTAAGAGGAGTGTAATAAGATTCTTGCATCAAGGCCAAGGATTCCTAAAAATTTAGGAGATCCGGGAAAATTTGTTTTCCCTTGCAAGTTTGGTGACTCGGAAGTGTTCAATGCAATTTTCGATTTGGGTGCAAGCATTAACCTAATGCCCCATTCACTTTACAAGAGACTTAGCCTTGGACTTCTTAAACTAACCCGAATTAGGTTAAGATTGGCTAACCATTCGTTTGACACCGCTATTGGTATCGCCGAGGACATCTTGGTTAGCATTGACAACTTGGTGTTCCCGGTTGATTTTGTGATCATGGAGATGAAGGAGGACCTTTAATTTCCCCTCATCTTAGGAAGACCATTTCTAGCGACCGCCGACACCATCATTTTGGTACAACACAACCAACTCAACATTGGAGTTGGTGAAGAGCGTGTGACTATCAATATCCAGGAAGCTATGAAGCAATCGAGTAACACCGATGATGATGAGTGTTATGCCTTTGACCATATTGGCCTTTGTATATGAAGAGCTTGAAAAGATTTTAGAGGTTGATACCACCGGGTTCAACCCACTTTGTGAAAATGAAATTGTGGATTTACAGGCCAACTTTAGGGATTTGATGAATGTTAATGTTGATGAATGTGATATTGAAAGTGAAACCACTCGGGAAGAGTCATTTGAGGCTATATAACGAAGATAGATTTTGAAATAAAGTCTTCATGGGAAGAACCTCCTACTCTTGAGCTAAAAGAGCTCCCCGAGCATCTTGAGTATGCTTATCTCAAGGAAGCAAGTCAACTTCCGGTGATTATCTCTTCGAGAGTTACCCAAGACCAAAATACATGACTTGTTTCACTTCTTAAGTCCCACCACACGGAGATAGCAAGGAAGACCACTGATATCCTCGGGATCAATCCATCATATTGTACACACAAAATCATCATGGAGGAGAATTTTAAACATGTTGTCCAAAGACAATGATGACTTAACCCAAATATGAAGGAGGTAGTTAAAAAGGAGGTGATTAAATTGTTAGATGTGGGCCTTTTCTATCCAATTTCTGACTCACCATGGGTGAGTCTCGTTCAAGTGGTGCCCATAAAGGGTGGGACCACGGTGATCTTAAATGACCAAAATGAACTTGTCCTGACCCGAACCATCACCAGATGGCAGGTATGCATTGACTATAGGCGTCTAAATGATGCCATAAAAAAGGACCATTTCCCACCCCCACGCATTGATCAAATGATCGAACGTCTAGCCGGGAGAGAGTTTTATTGTTTTCTTGATGGGTTCTCAGGATACTTCTAAATCCCGATAGATCCCGAGGATCAAGAAAAGACTACCTTTACGTGTCCCTATGGTACATTTGCCTACCGAAGAATGCCTTCTGGGCTGTGTAACGCCCCGGGGACATTCCAAAGATGCATGCTTGCAATATTTTCAGGTATGGTTAAGGACATGATGGAGGTACTCATATATGACTTTTCGGTGTTTGGAGACTCGTTTGACCATTGCCTTAATAACCTAGACAAAATGTTGACCTGTTGCGAAAATGAAAACTTGGTACTGAATTGGGAAAAATATCACTTTATGGTCAACGAGGGGGTAGTGTTGGGTCATAAAATTACAAAGGCAGGAATTAAGGTACATAAAGCTAAGAATAGTGTGATAAAAGAAATCCCAGAACCATCTGATGTAAAAGCAATACGAAGCTTTCTTGGGCCTGCGGGTTTTTATCGCTGCTATATAAAAGATTTTTCGAAAATTGCTTGGCCCATGACCAAAATTTTTAGAGAAAGACCAACCTTTCTTGTTTGATGATGAGTGCATCGAAGCTTTTTAAATTATTGAAAGAAAAGCTCACCAATCAACCAATTCTTATCTCTTTCGATTGGGACAAAAACTTTGAATTAATGTGTGATGCGAGCGACTTTGCACTTGGTGTGGTTCTTGATCAAAGAGTTGACTAACACTTTAGACCCATTTATTATGCATGCAAAACAATAAACGTGGCCCAATTGAATTACACTACCACCGAGAAAGATCTTCTCACGATAGTGTTCGCCTTCGACAAGTTTTGGTCTTATCTTGTGCTTTCAAAGACAATCGTTTACATGGATCACTCCGCGTTAAAGTATCTTTTTCAAAATCAAGTCGCGAAACATCGTTTGATTTGTTGGGTGCTCCTCTTGTAAGAGTTTGATATAGAGATAAAAGATAAAAATGGGGCCGAGAACGTGGCCGCCGACCACTTGTCAAGACTAGACAACCCCGTGCTTCAACCTTTGGACGAATCTAAAATCCGGGACACTTTCCTGGATGAACACTTAATGGGGGTTGATCTAGTCGATGAAGTCCCATGGTTTGCCGAGTTCTCAAACTACTTGGCCTCAAATGTTTTACAAAAGGATTTTCGTACCAACAAAAGAAAAAGTGTTTCAATGATCTAAGGTACTATTTTAGGGAAGAATCGATATTGTTCCGCATCGGGGCAGATTAAGTAATCCGAAGGTGTGTATATGGGCAAAAGGCCCGAGAGATTTTGAAGAGTTGTCATAGTGGACCGACGTGAGGGTATTTTGGTCCGAATCACACCGCGAAAAAGGTGTTTGATTCTGGTTTTTATTGGCCCACGATATTCAAAGACGCCCACGAGTTGGTAAAAAGGTGCGATTCTTGCCAAAGGTCCAGATCCATTTCAAAGAGGGATGAAATGCCCAAACTGGAATCCAAATATGCGAGATATTTGATGTGTGGGGCCTAAAATTTATGGGTCCATTTCTGAATTTGAACAAGTGTCTCTATATATTGGTTAAGGTTGATTATGTTTCAAAATGGGCCGAGGCTAAAGCCTTGCCAACCAATGACGCTAAGGTAGCGGTTAAGTTTTTGAAGAGTTTGTTTGCTAGGTTTGGAGTCCCAAAGGAGTTGATCTCGGATCGAGGCACGCACTTTGCTAATAGTATTATGGAAAAAGTACTAGAAAAATATGGTGTTACACATCGTTTCTCCACTCCTTACCACCCTCAAACTAGTGGTCAAGTGGAGAATATGAATCATGCTTTGAAGAGGATTTTGGAAAAGACGGTTAATAATAACCCTAAGGTTTGGTCAACCAAACTTGATGATGCCTTATTGGCATTTAGAACCGCATATAAGACACCAATAGCCACCACACCATTTCGTCTAGTCTATGGGAAAACATGTCGCCTCCCGGTAGAGGTTGAGTATAGAGTGCTTTGGGCATTGAAGGAAGTAAAACTAGACCTAGACAAGGCAAAGGAAAAATGGGTCACGCAAATGAATGAATTGGATGAACTTAGGTTAGAGGCATACGATAACTCTTTGACATACAAAGAGAAGACTAAACGATGGCATGACGCTCGACTTATGGGACCTAAGGAATTCCACCTAAATGACAAGGTTCTAGTGTTCAATTCATGCTTTAAGTTCTCGGCTGGTAAGTTAAAGTCTAGATGGTTGGGTCCTTACATGGTTAAAAGATCTTACCCAATGGGTTATGTTGAGTTTTATGGGGATAACGATACTTCTAAAGTGAATGGGCACCGATTGAGACTTTATCAAATCAATGCTTGCGAGCTTGATGACATCAAGCTCTACCCTAAGTGAAACCCTTATGCTTAAATGGGTCATGTGATAGACCCAAGACGAAAAACGATCACGCTTATGTATATTTGTTCATGATAGTTTGCATTTCATGTAGAATTGTTCGCTTTTACATTTTTGTTAGCTTGCATTGGCATGTAGTTGCATCACATGCATTTGGGAAATCTGAAAAGACCAAAAACAGTTTTTGATTTAGGTAAGAATGTGCTTGTTTGAGTTAAAATGCTGAAAAGACTGATTTTTGCCCAAGAACGACGTTCCTGAACAGTGGAATGACGTTCTGGGGTATAAATTTGATCAGTGGCACTTTCTAGACCGTTTGAGGAATGACATTTGTAACATCTAAGAACGATGTTCCTGTGTTAGGAATGACGTTCTAGATTGTGGAACCCCGTTCCTTTTTCCTGGTAAACTGGAATGACGTTCCAGCATATGGAAGGACGTTCCAGGACCTGTTTTGAATGTGTTTTGGGGGTTTATTTAAATCACTTTTTCACACTTATATAATTCTCTTACTTCCGACTTAAACACTTAAAAACCTGATTTCTTAAGTCAAATTTATAAGCTTTCTTCAAGGATCTTGCTAATTTGTCAACATCAAACATGTTTCAAGTATGATCTTGCACTTATTTCACTTAATTGCACGTATTTGTGAAATCTTCATGTTTTTTACTTTGTGTACCATGCTTATCAATTATGTTAGATCTAAGTTGATTATGATGATATAATTGTTGATTCTAGGTTGCAATGTTGTTGATTTACATGTTTGCCATGTTTAATTGCACAATTTCAACTTTGTGATTCTATGGTTTTCAAAAATTGAGACTTTTTAAGTTTGGTTGTTTGAGATGAAATTGAGTGTTGTCTAAGCTTGTTTGCTAGTTAAACAACATGCTATTGTCATGTACCCTAAAATTTAGTGTTTCTTTCATTATAGAATTCCAGTTAGGGTTATTGACTTTAGGGTTTAACCGGTGTTGACTTGTTGACATTGAATTTGTGATTTGAAGCATGAAACACTCTGGCTTGTGATTTTAATATGTGCTTTTGGTATGCTTGCAAGGTTACTTAGGTTTTCTAGAATTACACTTTTCTAATTTGACCCGAGTTGACCATTGTACCATAGTTGCATATTGATCATTTTAGCCTAAACATGACAATGGTGAAGCTTATGTTAATGGATTAAATGTAAGGGGCATGTTGACCTATTGATATTTGAATGCGAAAAGTTTTATGTTTGCTAATGTTATGAAGCTATGGATGCATTTGTTTTGTGTTTGCATTTGTGTGTTAGGTGATTCATAAAGGAAAAGGAAAGGAGCAAGCATCCAGTATTGACGAATGGTTACAAGAGATTCTACATTATGAGACTCTAAAGTCTCGAATGCTTAATAGAATTCAAATGTCGTGTGCCCGGCCAAGTACATTGATTAGGCTCCATTAGAACTAGCGAGAATGGTTAGTGAGATTCGGGATGCGTTCAAAGTTGAGCATTTATGTCAAAGCATTTACCCATGGGGACCTTTGCTTAACATCCGTGAGGATGTCTACCCCTTGATAACCCGAGAATTTCTAACAACCTTAAGAGTCAACTTCAAAGTTCGTTATCTGTGGTGAGAAGATTAGCTTGCATTTAGGTTATGGGGGAGGAATGGCGATTAAGTATGGCACAATTCATGGCGATTATAGATCTCTACAAGGATACCTAACCCAATGTCACTTTCATGTACTTGGCAAATGTGAAACGTTCAATCCAAATAAGTTTGACCCAAAAAGAGTTTGGCATAATATTAGTAATATCGAGTTCACACCATCCAACAGAGTGCCTCACGCGCTTTCTAGCCCTAAGCTTATATGTATTCAAGGGTTCTTTGCAAATACGATTTTTCACCGCATGGAGGATAAGGATAAGATGACATTGCTCGATATTTGGTTAGTTCATAGGGTTCACAAGCAAAAGCATGTTCATGTTCCTAACCTCGTTACAAGCTACCTCTTTGATGCAATTGGAGACAAATCGAAGCTCCCAAGTGTTGGTGGTAACTACGTAATGTGACTTGCCAAGTTCTTAAAGGTTGACTTAGTTGGATTTGAGAAGCTTCCGATGACCCGGTTTGGTGTCAAGGAGTACAAAGAAGGACATATTTTGAAGGAAACTTCACGCAACTCGATCAAACATTGTGAAGGTGAAGGAACCTCGGCACATCAAGGTTAAGTGGTAACGAATATCCATCGTAATTTATGAAACAATTTTATGATTTGGCTTGTAACTTATATTACTTTGATAATTGTGTATGAAACTAAAGATTATTGATTTGGTGCGAGGTAGTACACTTGTATTGCTACTCTCGCACAATATCACAATATGATTGTAATAACTTTGTGATTGCTTGTGGATTTGTTTGTGGTATCTTTTGCTTGTTTGTCGATCTTAGTGGCTAGGATACACTTCTTGATGATTGATCCAAGCATGGCATTAAGTTCAGGCATCAAGCTCATCGACTTGCATTCTTTGGTGACTAAGTTTATCTGAATGGTGACAACAAAGATCATTTGATCTACTCTGGTTTTTATTTCTTTTCTCTCTTCTATTCTATTTCAAAATGCCCCTCATTTTTACTAATTTCATCATTCAATGCAATGAGGGCATTACATCAAACTAAATGTAGGGGAGAGTTAAAATCTCGGGTCATTTTAAACTTTTCTGGTTAAACTTGTCACATACACTACAAAGATAAAACTTGCAATGTTGATAAAATTTTTGAACAAGTTTTTACCATTACATTAACACACATCTTAAACAATCAAATGGTAACAAAACTTGTAATTTGTTTCAACTTTAAGGAAGTAAAGTCTTCCTTTCATACTTGCATTTCTCAAGTGGGAGTGAAGTCTCCCACTTCCAAATGATTTTTGTGCTTAAAATGATGAAATCGAATGAAAAATCAAAGTTTGGCATGAAAGTTAAAGTCTTTCATGCGTGTTCCAAAAATCAAGTATATAAAGCTCCATGCTTTAACACTTCCGGATGACTCAAGTCCATCCATTTTTAGGGAGTCAAGTCTCCCGAGTGCCGTTTTACTTGGTGTGGGATACTTCCTAATCCACACCACTTCATATTGACATTGGTTGTCTCATCATTTCACAATGTTTCAATCGATGTATCATATCGTGGGAAGAGGAGTCCCGAGCTTCACAATGTGCTTTCCTTATTAGGAGCAATGGCTTCGTGCTAGTGTTGCTAGACAACACACGCCATAGCCAAAAGCTATGGCACCTTTGTTCGATCAATTATGGAGGGGTAGTTTCTACTTCCTACCCTTTCTCAATATAATCATAAAAGCTTGAAGGTAAGATCTATTCTAACTTAAATATTAATAAGATTTATCAATCATCTAGTTTTCTTTATGCCTCTAATTGAACTGAACCAAAACAACCGTCAAATTACAGTTTTGGTGATGATATATTGTCAAGTTTCAGGGGCTTGAAAAGATGGTTTATCAATGAAACGGAACCCCAAAGCTTATACTATGTGACAACCCGAAAATTTCTGATCAAATTTAAACATTTATCTTTATATGTTTCCGACACGATAAGCAAAGTCTGTAATGTTGAGTCTCAAAATTTTGAACTGTGTTCATGTATTCATTTAACCTCGACCAAATTTAGACGATTCATGAACGATTATATATATGGATATGAATATAGATATATATATATATATATATATATACATATGTGTATAAATCTTATAACTTGAAAATGTTAACAAAGTATTAAATGTATAATACTTTATATGTAACGTATTTATTACAATATATGTTTAATATATTTATTGACAGAATTAAAAGGTAATATCAAACGATTTAATTAACGGATATATTATTATAAGTCTCGATGGTGAGGATTACGTTGATTTAAGAAATCTTTCCTTTTTAACAGCATTCGAAATAAATGGTAATGAAATCTACAAGTAAAAAACAAAAGTGTCAATTAACGATAATTAGACAAATGTTATTGGAAATTCTTGTTTGATTTTCAATACATGCTTTACAATAATTTACTCGTAACTTTTGATAAGGTAACTATTTAACTTTCATATTATGTAAAGGTGAAATTATAAAATGTAGATAACTTAGAAGATGGATATCGACAAGTTAAGTAAGTCGACCTTTTATATTAAAATAAGTTCATACACTTAACTCTCTATTGAACATTACCCGATGATTCACGAACAATTGTTTGTAAATAAATATGCATATAATAGTTTGAAATTATAAAATATAATTCAAACATTAGAATTAAATAAGTAAAATAAGATTAAAAAAATAACTAAGTGTAATATAAAATGAATCTATATATGATTTCTATGTATAAATATTATTATATGATTATTGTAAAATATATATAGTATAATTATTCAATTATATATTATATAATTAGTTACTATAATATAATCGATAAATTATAATATTAATATATTAAATGTAATTACAAATTAAAAATATAGTTATTATACGGAGAATATTATTATTACTTTCATTGTTATTATCAATATTAATATTAATATTAAAATCAGTATTATTAATAATATTATAGATATGAAATTTGATGTATATAAATTATTATATTATTATTATTAATAATAATATTTTTTTATCATTAATAATATTAATATTATTATTTTCATCATTAATAATGTTACTATTATAAATTTTATTATTATTATGATAATTAATACATCATTATTACTTATTAATATTATTTACTAATTTATTGAATTCACTGATTAAAAACTAAGAATATTATCTAAAAACATTTTTATTAGTAATCTTAACATGTTATTATATTTAATATATTTATTAATTATTAATATTAAACTTAATTTATATAATACAGATATTTACGCGTTATTTATGCATACCATTTTTTTTATCTTCTTCTGTATTCCTGTTTGTCTGTGACCATTTGTCGACACCCACGAAATTTCTATATAACAATCGATAAACTCACGGAACGGAAATCTATTCGAGTATCTCACCTTTGTTGTCAATTATCAAATGCACCTGTTTTCTTGTGTTTTTAGCTGTTAAGTTAAACAAAAATTAAGAAACGAACCATTATCTGTGTTCGTTATATCTTTTAGTCAAAAGCTCGATTTCGATTTAATTTTAAAGATGTAAAAATGCAGAGTTGTGTGGATTCACATAACGAAACTATCTGCAAATTTTCAAATCCTAATTCGCAAAATCAAGGATTAATTTTGGAGTCAAAGTTTGAAGTAAAAAGTCAAACCTATTATTCTTCGATCAAATTCGAGTTCAATTTGATGTTCCTAGTTAAATTGATGATTTCAAAAGTTTCTAGGATTGATTTGCAAAATATTTCGTGTTATAATCCTTGTCAAATTCGTACTCGAGGGTGTAATCAAATTTATTTTTTCATTGAAACAGCGACGCTGTTGCAGCTTGTTTTTTTAATTTTTTTGTTTTGTTAATCAAATAAATCAGTAAAAAAAATTTATGTGTTGGTTAATAAAATACAAAAATCGTGTTTGTACTTATAATATAGATTAAATGGATTTTTGGTTGATTTGATCCTATTGAGGAAGAAGAAGGAGATGAGGACAACAGAAAAACGTGTTATATAATATAGTTTATGTCATACCCCGTCCTAATCCATCTGGACGAAGTCACCAACATCTGGTCCCATTGCGATGATCGACTCCAAATAATGTCTTTAAAATGAGCAAATGCACAGCGAAAGATTTCTTTCATACCTGAGAATAAACATGCTTTCAAGTGTCAACCAAAAGGTTGGTGAGTTCATAGGTTTATCATAAAACAATAAAATTCATCATTTTGATAGACCATAAGATTTAAATCCTGCATGGTACAAATGGGTCCGAATCCTATACCCACCTGTAATGTACATGCGATATCTTTTAAATACAGTACACCTTTCTCGTGTACGAAATCATCTTTCATAAATCTTAGTAACCGTATACATATCTTGTGCACAAAAATAACATACACATAACCTGTGTATAAAATCATTCTCTTGATACATAACATTCACTTTTCATTGCTTTCATAGCTTGGCTTGGTAACCGACCTTAACATATAATGCGCATAATAATATCCCCAAAACAGAACATCGCGTCTGTATAATAATCATATAAACTTCGAAGTACTAAACACCACGCCCACTAGCCCTTCCGTCTAGTGAACATTCTGGGTGGGGGTGTTAAACCCGGTAGCTACCTTTAGGATTCGCGTCAATTAGGCGTGCACTAATTCTCAAAATTAGTGATGTTCCCTAATTCTTAGGTTACCAAGCAATAATAATCAGGGGAAAAATATTCATATCAATTGTGGCAATTATCACGTCCACATAATTCAATGGTGGCAATTATCACGTCCACATAATTCATTCGGGGAATGTTTTGCTTGTGTCTATCTCGTCAAACATTTATAAAAGCATTTCATGTATTCGCAGTTCAAAATGTATTTCAAAAGCATTTAATAAAGCAGTTGTAAAAGTAGCGCATGTATTCTCAGTCCCAAAAATGTTAAGAGTAAAAGGGAATCAAATGAACTCACGCATATAAATATTGTAAAACAGTTAATAAAGCATTTGAATGTAATCTCAGCCCAAAAATGTAATGAGTAAAAAGGGAGCAAATAAATTCACCATACTGTATTTTGTAGTAAAAATACATATTACGACATTAAACAATGCAGTGTTGGCCTTGGATTCACGAACCTATATCATTTGTATAACTATTAACACGTATAATTGTAATCGAACGAGTTTATATACATTATTATTAATAATATGCTTGTTATATTATATGTTATTTAATATATTTAATTTGTATATTTTATATATACTAATATTTATCTTTCTTTATAACGGGTTACAAATAAAAACTTATACTAGGATTTTTATATGATAAAAATATATTTATATATCAATTGATATCTTATATAACTTAATTAGTATCACAAAAAAAAAATGGTGATATGTATTACTAATATATAGTAATGAAATTTTTATATACGAATATCTATTTGTACTAATTTTGATAATGATTAGTGATAATAATGATAATGATCTTTCATTTATAATTTTCTTGAAAACAGTATATTTATTTTAAAAATCTATTTTCATAATCCTGCTAATTTCAAAAATAATGATATTGATAATACTACTAATAATATCAGTATTAGTTCTTATTTTAACAAAGTGATAATAATTATAATGATAATGGTTTTTAACAATAACAATATTAATGATAATAATCATGCTAGTAATAATAATAATGATAGCATTAATAATAGTTCTTATGATAATATTAATTAATAGTATGGTAATAGCACTAATTTTAATGATAATGATAATAGGTTGTATTATTTTCCTAGTAATGATAATAATATTCTTATTCATGATAATACTTATAATAATAATTATAATGATAGTACTAATAATCATAATGATAATACTAGTATTACTAGTAATACTTTTATTAATAATAATACTAATAATAACATTAGTAATAACAATAATAAAGATAATAATCATAATAATAATAATAATAAATAATAACGATAATGATAATAATAGTAATAAAAAATAAGGTAATTGAATGACTACCTCAAAAGGAGCTTTCTTAAAAAAAGAAAATATTGTCGTGAACCGGACTCGAACCTCTGACCTCTCGAATACCCGTCACTCCTCTAAACCATTTGGGCTGCGTCCGTTTTCTATTTTAATATGGATTTCATATTTATTTAATCCGTAATATACTATCTCTCTTTCTTCTTCAATTCCAAATCAACCATCGTTTTAAATCGTGATCATAAATAATACCAGACTGGAATGATGTCGTAAATTTGAATCATAAACAACCTGAGTTGATTGTTTGTATTAACATACGAAAGAAAAAAATGATTTAAACAGACCTGATGATATACGCGTATGTACTCATAATTGATTTTCGAATTTAAAGATGTTTTAGGCCAAGATTATAACACGAAAGATGTTTCAAATCTCTGTTAGAAACTTTCTTTGAAAGGACCCGTTCATATACATTATAAACGATTCACAATAGTTTATTACATCGCGAGGTATTTGACCTCTATATGATACGTTTTACAAACATTGCATTCGTTTTTAAAAGACAAACTTTCTTTACATCAAAAACTGACGGCGTCCATACCATTTCATATTACATCCAACTATTATTGACTCAATATTAATCTTGATGAACTCAACGACTCGAATACAATGTCTTTCAAAGTATGTCATGAATGACTCCAAGTAATATCCTTAAAATGAGCTAATGCACAACGGAAGATTTCTTTAATACCTGAGAATAAACATGCTTTAAAGTGTCAACTAAAAGGTTGGTGAGTTCATTAGTTTATCATAATCAATCATTTCCGTAATAGTAATAGACCACAAGATTTCATATACATAAACGTTTTAATAAAAATATTGTAAGTGGTTGAGCACTTGGTAACCATACTTAACATTTAATCAACGCCGCATATTCCCTTTATTATGAAATCTCACTACACTGTACCAAGTGTAGTCACTGAAACGAAGTACTATGCAACTGTTGAATACTGGTCGTCCAGTCCGGTTGGGGTTGTCAGGCCCGATAAATCTATCAACAGGATTCGCGTTTACAATATCGCATGTAAATGGTAGTTACCAAGCTATTAGGGAAAAATATGCAAAGTGGTACAACTCAACGTAGAATATGTTTTTAGTACTTGTGTCCATTTCATAAAACAGTTATAAAATAGTGCATGTATTCTCAGCCCAAAAATATATATAAAAAGGGAGTAATGAAACTCACAATACTGTATTTCGTAGCAATTATGTATATGACGGCACTGAACAAGTGCAGGGTTAGTCTCGGATTCACGAACCTATATTAAGTATATATATTTATATGTTGGTCAATATCTGTCAAACAATTTAGGTCAAGTCATAGTGTATCACAATCCTAATGCTCGAGATCAACATGCAAAAGTCAACAAAAGTCAACTTGACCCAAAATGACTTCCAAAATCTATACATGTTTATTATATAACTTATATATAGTCATTTTATATATTTAAATATATTTATCAGATCTTATTATACTAAATAATATAAGTCATTTATTAATAAATAAAAATTTATATTAAAATCCATATATGATAAAAATATACTTTTATATATCTCAAGTAATAAAATTTATAAAATTCACTTAATATCATAAAAATATAGTGGTATGTATTATTAATGTAATTATATTACGTGTGGTAAAAATATCTTTGTACGCATATTTATTTGATAAAATAATATTGATAACAATAATAATGATAAAAATAATAAAATGATAGTTTCAATAAAAATATTAATTTTTAGTAATAAAGATAATTTTAGTAATAACATCAACTGATAACAATTATAATAATCGTTTTAATAATAATATTAAAATTAATGATAATTCAGTTGACCATATCTTTTAATCCGTTCATCGAAACCACACGATTTCTAAATGAAAAGTTATTAATTTTTCTTTAGCTTTTCAACGACATGCATATCATATACCTTATCTCAGTAGCATATGTATCAAATTCGTGATTTATCATAAACTATTTAACGACGAAACTAAGCATACAAACATGCATAATCATATATACTCGAGCACTAGTCAGGGATACACTATTAATATATAAAAGATAAGATATGAATGCTCACGTATCAATATTGTGATTCAATATTGCAGGAAAGTACGTAGACGCAACGAAAATGATAAACGTTAGGTTGATCTCACGAGTAATACCCTCGAACAATACCCATAACCTCCATAGCTATAACCCATAATTTCCTTAGCTCTATCCCGTTTGAAAACTTATTTTGAAATCGTCTGAATATAACTCCATCGTAGTATTTTATGTATACTAATAATATCTTGAAATAATACTAAGTAAATATATATATATGTAATTCGATTGAGAGAGTTTAGAGAAATATATTTTCAAGTTTCTCTGAAATAATGAAACCTATTGAATTCTATTTATAATAGATTTTTGAATTATTAAAGTGAATTATTAAAGTATGAATTATTAAAGTGAATTATTAAAGTATGAATTATTAAAGTGAATTATTAAAGTATGAATTATTAAAGTGAATTATTAAAGTGAATTATTAAAGTGAATTATTAAAGTGAATTATTAAAGTATGAATTATTAAAGTTAAAGTAAAGTAAAAGTAAAGTAAAGTTAAAGTTAAAGTATAGTAAAAGTATAAAACTATGTACGTATAATACGCGTATAAATATATTTAATTTAAATCGTTATATCATAAAATATTTTAGAAAAGTAGAATTATATATATTCATAATAGGTTTCAAGTTTTTAAATTACAGTCTGTTGGTGAAGCATGGGATAAAGTCCAAAGGTTAAATAAACGTATGAAATCATCTTAATGAAAAATGTCGAGTTACTTAACTTGTCGATATCCAACATCTAAGTTATTTACACTCCACGTTCTTACTTTCATATTAAATAAAATGAAAGTTAACATAGTTATCTTATCAAGGTGACGAGGAAAATATTATAAAACATGCCTTGAAAATTAAACAGGAATTTCCACTAACCCTTGTCTAGTTCCCGTTAATTGACACATTTGTTCTTACTTATAAATCACTTTACCATTTTCCGAATATTGTCAAAAAGAATAGATTTCTTAAATCACGGTGGACCTCATAACATAGGCCCGTAATCATATCATAATGTATCTGATAATTCAATCATTTGATATTATCTCTTAATTCTGTCGATAAATATATCAAAACAAATACGTTCATGTAAAGTATCATATATCTAATACTTTGTTAATGTTTGCAGTTAATATTATATATTATATAAACATATCTATATACACATAATTGTTCGTGAATCGTCGAACACGGTCAAAGGGTAATTGATTACATGAATGTAGTTCCAAACTTTTTGAGATTCAACATTACAAATTCTGGATATCGTGTCGGAAACATATAAAGGTTAAGTTTAAATTTGGTCGGAAATTTCCGGGTCGTCACAGTGCCTACCCGTTAAAGAAATTTCGTCCCGAAATTTGATCGAGGTCGTCATGGCTAACCATAAAAATGTTTTCATGACGGATATGTGTTGATAGATAGGATTTTATTACCATAGAGTAATATGGATAAAATGATCCGATTACTCGAAGCGTATGAGTGAAGCTATCACAAAATAGTGGAATGAGGAAAATAAGTTTCGTCATAATTTTTGACGTAGTCATGGTTGAATTCAAAAAAAAAAAACTTGGAAATCTATAAGATCTGTTTCTTTGAGATTTAAGGAAATTAGGATCTCTTTAATTAAATGCGATGATCTGTCCCGATTACTACGTCTGATATTTCCCTTATATATTTACCTTTTTCATTCCATTAGTTTTTACCACTTCTATACTCAATTCCAATTTCAAAATATTGCAAAAATGCTTAATCCAGTTCTAATTTTTGTCCTTATCCTTACTATCGCAACAATCATTCTCCTTTTCCAACTTTCACCGGAGGAATCTGTTTTCTTCTACTTCGCCCTTGGGGTTATAGTGTTTTTAATTCTCCCGTGTCTTTATGTTGCGATAAACATTGATATACACGGTTTGTAATTTATGTGTTGTTATTGGACTTTATATTCTCCCTTACATTTCGGAGTTTCATACTTTTGTTGTCTCTTCCCGGCTTTAAGTCAAGCGAATAATGGTCCAGAATTAGTAGGTATGAAGTTTTGGACGAACATAGTTAATTTTCTAAGAAGGAAATCGTAATGGTACGATCTTGATTTGGCAAATTACCAGAATATCCGGAAAGATAGAACTATCAAGAAGATATGTTCTTAATATGTTTGGAGATTTGGTAGAATGTAAGAGTCGTGTAAATGGCACATGATAAAATGTCCCGTTCTTATTGATTAAAAACGTTCCATATTAATTGATTTCGTTGCGAGGTTTTGACCTCTATATGAGACGTTTTTCAAAGACTGCATTCATTTTAAAACAAACCATAACCTTTATTTCATCAATAAAGGTATAAAAAACTTTACGTAGATTATCAAATAATGATAATCTAAAATATCCTGTTTACACACGAC
The DNA here is from genome assembly GCF_046630445.1 of Rutidosis leptorrhynchoides. Classification (NCBI taxonomy): domain Eukaryota; kingdom Viridiplantae; phylum Streptophyta; class Magnoliopsida; order Asterales; family Asteraceae; genus Rutidosis; species Rutidosis leptorrhynchoides. The sequence goes on along the minus strand of NC_092340.1, from coordinate 136,670,346 downwards.
TATTACATAATGGTTTACAATACAAATATGTTACAACGAAATAAGTTTCTTGAATGCAGTTTTTACACAATATCATACAAGCATGGACTCCAAATCTTGTCCTTATTTAAGTATGCGACAGCGGAAGCTCTTAATAATCACCTGAGAATAAACATGCTTAAAACTTCAACAAAAATGTTGGTGAGTTATAGGTTTAACCTATATATATCAAATCGTAACAATAGACCACAAGATTTCATATTTCAATATACATCCCATACATAGAGATAAAAATCATTCATATGGTGAACACCTGGTAACCGACATTAACAAGATGCATATATAAGAATATCCCCATCATTCCGGGACACCCTTCGGATATGATATAAATTTCGAAGTACTAAAGCATCTGATACTTTGGATGGGGTTTGTTAGGCCCAATAGATCTATCTTTAGGATTCGCGTCAATTAGGGTGTCTGTTCCCTAATTCTTAGATTACCAGACTTAATAAAAAGGGGCATATTCGATTTTGATAATTCAACCATAGAATGTAGTTTCACGTACTTGTGTCTATTTTGTAAATCATTTATAAAACCTGCATGTATTCTCATCCAAAAAATATTAGATTTTAAAAGTGGGACTATAACTCACTTTCACAGATTTTTACTTCGTCGGGAAGTAAGACTTGACCACTGGTCGATTCACGAACCTATAACAAATATGTACATATATATCAAAGTATGTTCAAAATATAATTACAACACTTTTAATACATTTTGATGTTTTAAGTTTATTAAGTCAGATGTCCTCGTTAGTAACCTACAACTAGTTGTCCACAGTTAGATGTACAGAAATAAATCGATATATATTATCTTGAATCCATCCACGACCCAGTGTATACACGTCTCAGGCTATATCACAACTCAAAGTATATATATTTTTGGAATCAACCTCAACCCTGTATAGCTAACTCCAACATTACTGCATATAGAGTGTCTATGGTTGTTCCAAATAATATATATACATGGGTCGATATGATATGTCAAAACATTTGCATACGTGTCTATGGTATCCCAAGATTACATAATATATTAGAATACATGTATAATACAATATAAGTTAGCTAGGATATGATTTGTATAGAATTGTTAATATTTTCCGTAGCTACAAAAATAAAAAATATCCAATCTTGTTTTACCCATAACTTCTTCATTTTAAATCCGTTTTGAGTGAATCAAATTGCTATGGTTTCATATTGAACTATATTTATGAATCTAAACAGAAAAAGTGTAGGTTTATAGTCGGAAATATAAGTTACAAGTCATTTTTGTAAGAGGTAGTCATTTCAGTCGAAAGAACGACGTCTTGATGACCATTTTGAAAAACATACTTCCACTTTGAGTTTAACCATAATTTTTGGATATAGTTTCATGTTAATAAGAAAAATCATTTTCCCAGAAGAACAACTTTTAAATCAAAGTTTATCATAGTTTTTAATTATCAAACCCAAAACAGCCCGCGGTGTTACTACGACGGCGTATGTCCAGTTTTACGATGTTTTTCGTGTTTCCAGGTTTTAAATCATTAAGTTAGCATATCATATAGATATAGAACATGTGTTTAGTTGATTTTAAAAGTCAAGTTAGAAGGATTAACTTTTGTTTGCGAACAAGTTTAGAATTAACTAAACTATGTTCTAGTGATTTCAAGTTTAAACCTTCGAATAAGATAGCTTTATATGTATGAATCGAATGATGTTATGAACATCATTACTACCTCAAATTTTGTGGATAAACCTACTGGAAAAGAGACAAATGGATCTAGCTTCAAAGGATCTTGGATGGCTTGAAAGTTCTTGAAGTAGAATCATGACACGAAAACAAGTTCAAGTAAGATTTCCACTCGAAATAAGATTGTTATAGTTATAGAAATTGATTCAAAGTTTGAATATGAGTATTACCTTATATTAGAAAGATATCTTACTGTAAATAAGAAAGATTTCTTGAGGTTGGATGATCACTCTACAAGATTGGAAGTAAGCTAGCAAACTTGGAAGTATTCTTGATTTTATGAAACTAGAACTTGTAGAATTTATGAAGAACACTTAGAACTTGAAGATAGAACTTGAGAGAGATCAATTAGATGAAGAAAATTGAAGAATGAAAGTGTTTGTAGGTGTTTTTGGTCGTTGGTGTATGAATTAGATATAAAGGATATGTAATTTTGTTTTCATGTAAATAAGTCATGAATGATTACTCATATTTTTGTAATTTTATGAGATATTTCATGCTAGTTGCCAAATGATGGTTCGGACATGTGTTAGGTGACTCACATGGGCTGCTAAGAGCTGATCATTAGAGTGTATATACTGTAGTGACCCGAACTTTTCCATGTTTATATATATTAATTGAGATTGATATTTACATGATTAAACGTTTTCAACATGTTAAGCAATCAAACTTGTTAAGACTTGATTAATTGAAATAGGTTTCATATAGACAATTGACTACCCAAGTTGACCGGTGATTCACGAACGTTAAAACTTGTAAAAACTATATGATGACATATATATGGTTATATATATAGTTAACATGATATTATGATAAGTAAACATATCATTAAGTATATTAACAATGAACTACATATGTAAAAACAAGACTACTAACTTAATGATTTTTAAACGAGACATATATGTAACGATTATCGTTGTAACGACATTTAAATGTATATATATCATATTAAGATATATTAATATATCATAATATCATGATAATATAATAATTTAACATCTCATTAGATATAATAAACAATGGGTTAACAACATTAATTGAGATCGTTAACTTAAAGGTTTCAAAACAACACTTACATGTAACGACTAACGATGACTTAACGACTCCGTTAAAATGTATATACATGTAGTGTATTTAGATGTATTAAAATACTTTTGGAAGACTTCAAGACATATATCGAAACACTCATACTTAACGAAAATGGTTACAGTTACTTTCCCATTCTTTTCTTTCATCAAGAATTCTAGTCGTATTCTTACCCGTATTATACACAGCTTCAAAACGTACTTACTATGGGTATATACCAATAGGAACTAGCATGGGATTCCACTCTTGATTATGTCATGTATGACTAATCAATTTTAACTTCTACCATGAGCTAGTCAACTAACTAGAACTCCTTTTAACCCCACTCACCACTCACCAATTAACACTCATCATTCACTCCATTTCACTTCCAAATCTCTTTCTAATTCTCTCTCAACACACCCACACTATTATGAACGTATTTTTCCAGTAGTTAATCATCATCTTCATCAAAAATCACTTCAAGAATCAAGCTATAATCATCATAGGAAGAACACTTCAAGAATACTTCAAAAATCCCTTCAAGTTTACTAATTTACTTCCAAGCTTTCTAATCCATTCCAAGTAATCATCTAAGATCAAGAAACCTTTGTTATATACAGTAGGTTATCTTTCTTATTCAAGGTAATATTCATATTCAAACTTTGATTCAATTTCTATTACTATAAACTATCTTAATTCGAGCAAAAATCTTACTTGAACTTGTTTTTGTGTCATGATCCTACTTCAAGAACTTTCAAGCCATCCAAGATCCTTTGAAGCTAGATCATTTCTTGTCACTTCCAGTAGGTTTACCTACTAAACTTGAGGTAGTAATGATGTTCATAACATCATTCGATTCATATATATAAAACTATCTTATTCGAAGGTTTAAACTCGTAATCACTAGAACATAGTTTAGTTAATTCTAAACTTGTTCGCAAACAAAAGTTAATCCTTCTAACTTGACTTTTAAAATTAACTAAACACATGTTCTATATCTATATGATATGCTAACTTAATGATTTAAAACCTGGAAACACGAAAAATACCGTAAAACCGGATTTACGCCGTCGTAGTAACACCGCGGGCTGTTTTGGGTTAGTTAATTAAAAACTATGATAAACTTTGATTTAAAAGTTGTTATTCTGAGAAAATGATTTTTATTATGAACATGAAACTATATCCAAAAATTATGGTTAAACTCAAAGTGGAAGTATGTTTTCTAAAATGGTCATCTAGACGTCGTTCTTTCGACTGAAATGACTACCTTTACAAAAACGACTTGTAACTTATTTTTCCGACTATAAACCTATACTTTTTCTGTGTAGATTCATAAAATACAGTTCAATATGAAACCATAGCAATTTGATTCATTCAAAACGGATTTAAAATGAAGAAGTTATGGGTAAAACAAGATTGGATAATTTTTATCATTTTAGCTACGTGAAAATTAGTAACAAATCTATTCCAACCATAACTTAATCAACTTGTATTGTATATTATGTAATCTTGAGATACCATAGACACGTATACAATGTTTCGACCTATCATGTCGACACATCTATATATATTTCGGAACAACCATAGACACTCTATATGTGAATGTTGGAGTTAGCTATACAGGGTTGAGGTTGATTCCAAAATATATATAGTTTGAGTTGTGATCAATACTGAGATACGTATACACTGGGTCGTGGATTGATTCAAGATAATATTTATTGATTTATTTCTGTACATCTAACTGTGGACAACTAGTTGTAGGTTACTAACGAGGACAGCTGACTTAATAAACTTAAAACATCAAAATATATTAAAAGTGTTGTAAATATATTTTGAACATACTTTAATATATATGTATATATTGTTATAGGTTCGTGAATCAACAGTGGCCAAGTCTTACTTCTCGACGAAGTAAAAATCTGTGAAAGTGAGTTATAGTCCCACTTTTAAAATCTAATATTTTTGGGATGAGAATACATGCAGGTTTTATAAATGATTTACAAAATAGACACAAGTACGTGAAACTACATTCTATGGTTGAATTATCGAAATCGAATATGCCCCTTTTTATTAAGTCTGGTAATCTAAGAATTAGGGAACAGACACCCTAATTGACGCGAATCCTAAAGATAGATCTATTGGGCCTAACAAACCCCATCCAAAGTACCGGATGCTTTAGTACTTCGAAATTATATCATATCCGAAGGGTGTCCCGGAATGATGGGGATATTCTTATATATGCATCTTGTTATTGTCGGTTACCAGGTGTTCACCATATGAATGATTTTTATCTCTATGTATGGGATGTGTATTGAAATATGAAATCTTGTGGTCTATTATTATGATTTGATATATATAGGTTAAACCTATAACTCACCAACATTTTTGTTGACGTTTTAAGCATGTTTATTCTCAGGTGATTATTAAGAGCTTTCGCTGTCGCATACTTAAATAAGGACGAGATTTGGAGTCCATGCTTGTATGATATTGTGTAAAAACTGCATTCAAGAAACTTATTTTGTTGTAACATATTTGTACTGTAAACCATTATGTAATGGTCGTGTGTAAACAGGATATTTTAGATTATCATTATTTGATAATCTACGTAAAGCTTTTTAAACCTTTATTGATGAAATAAAGGTTATGGTTTGTTTTAAAATGAATGCAGTCTTTGAAAAACGTCTCATATAGAGGTCAAAACCTCGCAACGAAATCAATTAATATGGAACGTTTTTAATCAATAAGAACGGGACATTTCAGTTGGTATCAGAGCGTTGGTCTTAGAGAACCAGAAAATTTGCATTAGTGTGTCTTATCGAGTTTGTTAGGATGCATTAGTGATTCTGGACTTCGACCGTGTTTTCTTTAAAAATGATTGCTTAACATTTTTGTTGGAAACTATATATTTTTAACATATGAATATTATGTGATATATTAATCTCTTAACGTGTTTGATATTATGTGATAGATGTCTACCTCTAGAACAAGTCCCATTGACTCACCTAATAATAATGAAGAGTCAAATGTAAATTGGAATGATTCGTGGACTGATTCACAAGTTCCCGAAGAGGAACCGGAAGAAGAGTCGGAACCGGAAGAAGAATCAGAACCGGAAGAAGAATCGGAACCGGAAGAAGAATCGGAACCGGTGGGGGAAATAATAAAACGGTTAAGTAAAAGAGAATCCTCAACCAACCGACCAAGGTTAATTATGGTCAATGGTGTTTCCGCCAAGGAAGCAAAATATTGGGAGGATTACCAATTCTCCGATGAATCGGATTCCGACGAGAATTCCGATGATGTTATAGAAATTACCCCAACTGAATTTAAAAAGGCAAAAGAAAATAATACGGGAAAGGGCATAAAAATAGAGAAATCTAATTCCAACCCCGATGAACTTTATATGTATCGTCAACCGCCGAAGTCCTTAAGTTGTAACAATGACCCGGGAACCTCTAAACCACCAGGTTTTTCTAAACCAATGTGGAAAATTACGGCTCGTATTAGGGGAACATCATATATCCCTAGAAACTTGGCAAAACGAACCAAAACCGAAGAAGAAGAAACAAGCGAGTCGGAATAAGATAGTTGTATTCGTGTGGTGTAATATATGTAATATAGTGTGCTTATGCTTTATGATATATGTAAAAATTGCTTGTATTAATAAGTATTTTTTTTATGAATCTAACTCTTGTCTATTTTACAGTATAAAAACACAAAATGGATAGACAACCCAATATTTTAAGAGACCTACCCGGAGACATGATTGATGAAATCTTGTCTAGAGTCGGTCAGAATTCCTCGGCACAACTATTTAAGGCGAGATCAGTTTGTAAGACATTCGAAGAACGTTCCAAGAATGATTTGGTTTATAAAAGGCTTTCGTTCGGAAGATGGGGGATATCACATTGGGAAATCCATAAGTTACGATGTGTTTACTTTGACGCATATATTGCGGGGAACCCAAATGCTATTTTACGTAACGGGTTAAGAAATTATTTTGACTCAGTATATCCAAATATAGGACTTCGTGATTTAGAAAAAGCGGCTAACATGCAACATAAAGAAGCATGTTATGCTTACGGGTTAGTAATGTTCGCTTCTCACCAAAGTGAGAACAAGAACATCGGGCTACAACTATTAAACAAAACGTTCCCTCAAGTGACGGAGTCGGTAATTGGGGTAAGAAATGAGGTTTTTAGGTTATTACGAGACTGTTGGTCATTACGTAACCCTCGTCCCTTTGACGACGTTACAACACGCTGTCTTATCAACGGCCATAACGGTTATGTTCCACAAGACCAAGGATGGGAAGTAGTCCTAGTAAAACCAGAATGCATGACTTGTTTCTGGACGTATGAATTACGTGTCTTTATTGCCTTTGCTGAACGACTTGTGTACTAGCTAGAATTATCTTCACAACTATCTTGTATCAAAGTTATTGTGTGCTATATTTCATGCTTTATGTAAAATAAGCGGTATTGTAAGTTTGTAAAATATTGTATAAAAGTTTGAACGCGAAATATTATTATAATCAGTTTTTCATATAGAATTGTAGTAGTTGAATTGTATATTAGCTACTAAGTATGAACTTAACGGGTAGGTACTACCCGAATTTAAACTTATAAAACGCTAATATGAAGAAAAAGCTTTTATAAATGAGTTCATATTATGCTACGAAATACTATTAACTACTCTTAATATTCTGTATGATTAACTTGTTCCATTTGACTATTTTGAAGGAAATGGCACCGACTACTCGACACACCGTGAATATGAATGAAGAGGAATTCCGTACTTTTCTAGCTTCAAACATAGCCGCAGTACAGGCTGCGCTATATACCAACAATAACCTTGGATCTGGCAGTACAGGAAATCGTGTAGGATGCACCTACAAAGAATTCACTGCCTGCAAACCTTTGGAATTTGATGGAACCGAAGGACCGATCGGATTGAAACGGTGGACCGAGAAGGTTGAATCGGTGTTTGCCATAAGTAAGTGTACTGAAGAGGACAAAGTGAAGTACGCTACGCATACCTTCACAGGTTCTGCGTTAACATGGTGGAATACCTATCTAGAGCAAGTGGGACAAGATGATGCGTACGCACTACCGTGGTCAGCATTCAAGCACTTGATGAACGAGAAGTACCGTCCCAGAACCGAGGTCAATAAGCTCAAGACAGAACTTAGAGGGTTACGAACCCAAGGATTTGATATTACCACGTACGAAAGACGATTCACAGAATTGTGCCTATTGTGTCCGGGAGCGTTCGAAGATGAGGAAGAGAAGATCGACGCGTTTGTGAAAGGATTACCGGAAAGAATCCAAGAAGATATAAGTTCACACGAGCCCGCCTCCATACAACAGGCATGTAGAATGGCTCACAAACTAGTGAACCAGATTGAAGAAAGAATTAAAGAACAGACTGCTGAAGAGGCCAATGTGAAGCAAGTCAAAAGAAAGTGGGAGGAAAACGGTGATAAGAATCGCCAATACAGCAACAACAGCAATTACAACAATAATCGCAACAATTATCCCAACAATCGCAACTACAACAAACGGCCCAACAACAACAACAACAACAACAGCAACTACAACAATCATCCTAACAACAATAATAACCGCAACAACAACAACAATCAGAAGCAGCTATGCCAAAGGTGTGAAAAGAATCACTCGGGGTTCTGCACCAAATTTTGCAACAAGTGTAAAAGAAATGGTCATAGCGCGGCGAAGTGTGAGGTCTACGGACCAGGGGTTAATAGAACGAAAGGAACAAATGGTGTCGGAACGAGTAATGGCGGAGCAAGTAGTGTCGGAGCAAGTTATGCCAATGTAGTTTGTTATAAATGTGGAAAACCGGGCCACATTATTAGAAATTGCCCGAACCAGGAGAACACGAATGGACAAGGTCGTGGAAGAGTTTTCAATATTAATGCGGCAGAGGCACAGGAAGACCCGGAGCTTGTTACGGGTAAGTTTCTTATTGACAATAAATCTGCTTACGTTTTATTTGATTCGGGTGCGGATAGAAGCTATATGAGTAGAGATTTTTGTGCTAAATTAAGTTGTCCATTGACGCCTTTGGATAGTAAATTTTTACTCGAATTAGCAAATGGTAAATTAATTTCAGCAGATAATATATGTCGGAATCGAGAAATTAAACTGGTTAGCGAAACATTTAAGATTGATTTGATACCAGTAGAGTTAGGGAGTTTTGATGTGATAATCGGTATGGACTGGTTGAAAGAAGTGAAAGCAGAGATCGTCTGTTACAAAAATGCAATTCGCATTATACGAGAAAAAGGAAAACCCTTAATGGTGTACGGAGAAAAGGGCAACACGAAGCTACATCTTATTAGTAATTTGAAGGCACAAAAACTAATAAGAAAAGGTTGCTATGCTGTTCTAGCACACGTCGAGAAAGTACAAACTGAAGAAAAGAGCATCAATGATGTTCCCATTGCAAAAGAATTTCCCGATGTATTTCCGAAAGAATTACCGGGATTACCCCCACATCGATCCGTTGAATTTCAAATAGATCTTGTACCAGGAGCTGCACCAATAGCTCGTGCTCCTTACAGACTTGCACCCAGCGAGATGAAAGAACTGCAAAGCCAATTACAAGAACTTTTAGAGCGTGGTTTCATTCGACCAAGCACATCACCGTGGGGAGCTCCTGTTTTGTTTGTCAAGAAGAAAGATGGTACATTCAGGTTGTGTATCGACTACCGAGAGTTGAACAAACTTACCATCAAGAACCGCTACCCACTACCGAGAATCGACGACTTATTTGATCAACTACAAGGCTCGTCTGTTTATTCAAAGATTGACTTACGTTCCGGGTATCATCAAATGCGGGTGAAAGAAGATGATATTCCAAAGACTGCTTTCAGAACACGTTACGGTCATTACGAGTTTATGGTCATGCCGTTTGGTTTAACTAATGCACCAGCTGTGTTCATGGACCTTATGAACCGAGTGTGTGGACCATACCTTGACAAGTTTGTCATCGTTTTCATTGATGACATACTTATTTACTCAAAGAATGACCAAGAACACGGTGAACATTTGAGAAAGGTGTTAGAAGTATTGAGGAAGGAAGAATTGTACGCTAAGTTTTCAAAGTGTGCATTTTGGTTGGAAGAAGTTCAATTCCTCGGTCACATAGTGAACAAAGAAGGTATTAAGGTGGATCCAGCAAAGATAGAAACTGTTGAAAAGTGGGAAACACCGAAAACTCCGAAACACGTACGCCAGTTTTTAGGACTAGCTGGTTACTACAGAAGGTTCATCCAAGACTTTTCCAGAATAGCAAAACCCTTGACTGCATTAACGCATAAAGGGAAGAAATTTGAATGGAATGATGAACAAGAGAAAGCGTTTCAGTTATTGAAGAAAAAGCTAACTACGGCACCTATATTGTCATTGCCTGAAGGGAATGATGATTTTGTGATTTATTGTGACGCATCAAAGCAAGGTCTCGGTTGTGTATTAATGCAACGAACGAAGGTGATTGCTTATGCGTCTAGACAATTGAAGATTCACGAACAAAATTATACGACGCATGATTTGGAATTAGGTGCGGTTGTTTTTGCATTAAAGACTTGGAGGCACTACTTATATGGGGTCAAAAGTATTATATATACCGACCACAAAAGTCTTCAACACATATTTAATCAGAAACAACTGAATATGAGGCAGCGTAGGTGGATTGAATTATTGAATGATTACGACTTTGAGATTCGTTACCACCCGGGAAAGGCAAATGTGGTAGCCGATGCCTTGAGCAGGAAGGACAGAGAACCCATTCGAGTAAAATCTATGAATATAATGATTCATAATAACCTTACTACTCAAATAAAGGAGGCGCAACAAGGAGTTTTAAAAGAAGGAAATTTAAAGGATGAAATACCCAAAGGATCGGAGAAGCATCTTAATATTCGGGAAGACGGAACCCGGTATAGGGCTGAAAGGATTTGGGTACCAAAATTTGGAGATATGAGAGAAATGGTACTTAGAGAAGCTCATAAAACCAGATACTCAATACATCCTGGAACGGGGAAGATGTACAAGGATCTCAAGAAACATTTTTGGTGGCCGGGTATGAAAGCCGATGTTGCTAAATATGTAGGAGAATATTTGACGTGTTCTAAGGTCAAAGCTGAGCATCAGAAACCATCAGGTCTACTTCAACAACCCGAAATCCCGGAATGGAAATGGGAAAACATTACCATGGATTTCATCACTAAATTGCCAAGGACTGCAAGTGGTTTTGATACTATTTGGGTAATAGTTGATCATCTCACCAAATCAGCACACTTCCTGCCAATAAGAGAAGATGACAAGATGGAGAAGTTAGCACGACTGTATTTGAAGGAAGTCGTCTCCAGACATGGAATACCAATCTCTATTATCTCTGATAGGGATGGCAGATTTATTTCAAGATTCTGGCAGACATTACAGCAAGCATTAGGAACTCGTCTAGACATGAGTACTGCCTATCATCCACAAACCGATGGGCAGAGCGAAAGGACGATACAAACGCTTGAAGACATGCTACGAGCATGTGTTATTGATTTCGGAAACAGTTGGGATCGACATCTACCGTTAGCAGAATTTTCCTACAACAACAGCTACCATTCAAGCATTGAGATGGCGCCATTTGAAGCACTTTATGGTAGAAAGTGCAGGTCTCCGATTTGTTGGAGTGAAGTGGGGGATAGACAGATTACGGGTCCGGAGATTATACAAGAAACTACCGAGAAGATCATCCAAATTCAACAACGGTTGAAAACTGCCCAAAGTCGACAAAAGAGCTACGCTGACATTAAAAGAAAAGATATAGAATTTGAAATTGGAGAGATGGTCATGCTTAAAGTTGCACCTTGGAAAGGCGTTGTTCGATTTGGTAAACGAGGGAAATTAAATCCAAGGTATATTGGACCATTCAAGATTATTGATCGTGTCGGACCAGTAGCTTACCGACTAGAGTTACCTCAACAACTCGCGGCTGTACATAACACTTTCCACGTCTCGAATTTGAAGAAATGTTTTGCTAAAGAAGATCTCACTATTCCGTTAGATGAAATCCAAATCAACGAAAAACTTCAATTCATCGAAGAACCCGTCGAAATAATGGATCGTGAGGTTAAAAGACTTAAGCAAAACAAGATACCAATTGTTAAGGTTCGATGGAATGCTCGTAGAGGACCCGAGTTCACCTGGGAGCGTGAAGATCAGATGAAGAAGAAATACCCGCATCTATTTCCAGAAGATTCGTCAACACCTTCAACAGCTTAAAATTTCGGGACGAAATTTATTTAACGGGTAGGTACTGTAGTGACCCGAACTTTTCCATGTTTATATATATTAATTGAGATTGATATTTACATGATTAAACGTTTTCAACATGTTAAGCAATCAAACTTGTTAAGACTTGATTAATTGAAATAGGTTTCATATAGACAATTGACTACCCAAGTTGACCGGTGATTCACGAACGTTAAAACTTGTAAAAACTATATGATGACATATATATGGTTATATATATAGTTAACATGATATTATGATAAGTAAACATATCATTAAGTATATTAACAATGAACTACATATGTAAAAACAAGACTACTAACTTAATGATTTTTAAACGAGACATATATGTAACGATTATCGTTGTAACGACATTTAAATGTATATATATCATATTAAGATATATTAATATATCATAATATCATGATAATATAATAATTTAACATCTCATTAGATATAATAAACAATGGGTTAACAACATTAATTGAGATCGTTAACTTAAAGGTTTCAAAACAACACTTACATGTAACGACTAACGATGACTTAACGACTCCGTTAAAATGTATATACATGTAGTGTATTTAGATGTATTAAAATACTTTTGGAAGACTTCAAGACATATATCGAAACACTCATACTTAACGAAAATGGTTACAGTTACTTTCCCATTCTTTTCTTTCATCAAGAATTCTAGTCGTATTCTTACCCGTATTATACACAGCTTCAAAACGTACTTACTATGGGTATATACCAATAGGAACTAGCATGGGATTCCACTCTTGATTATGTCATGTATGACTAATCAATTTTAACTTCTACCATGAGCTAGTCAACTAACTAGAACTCCTTTTAACCCCACTCACCACTCACCAATTAACACTCATCATTCACTCCATTTCACTTCCAAATCTCTTTCTAATTCTCTCTCAACACACCCACACTATTATGAACGTATTTTTCCAGTAGTTAATCATCATCTTCATCAAAAATCACTTCAAGAATCAAGCTATAATCATCATAGGAAGAACACTTCAAGAATACTTCAAAAATCCCTTCAAGTTTACTAATTTACTTCCAAGCTTTCTAATCCATTCCAAGTAATCATCTAAGATCAAGAAACCTTTGTTATATACAGTAGGTTATCTTTCTTATTCAAGGTAATATTCATATTCAAACTTTGATTCAATTTCTATTACTATAAACTATCTTAATTCGAGCAAAAATCTTACTTGAACTTGTTTTTGTGTCATGATCCTACTTCAAGAACTTTCAAGCCATCCAAGATCCTTTGAAGCTAGATCATTTCTTGTCACTTCCAGTAGGTTTACCTACTAAACTTGAGGTAGTAATGATGTTCATAACATCATTCGATTCATATATATAAAACTATCTTATTCGAAGGTTTAAACTCGTAATCACTAGAACATAGTTTAGTTAATTCTAAACTTGTTCGCAAACAAAAGTTAATCCTTCTAACTTGACTTTTAAAATTAACTAAACACATGTTCTATATCTATATGATATGCTAACTTAATGATTTAAAACCTGGAAACACGAAAAACACCGTAAAACCGGATTTACGCCGTCGTAGTAACACCGCGGGCTGTTTTGGGTTAGTTAATTAAAAACTATGATAAACTTTGATTTAAAAGTTGTTATTCTGAGAAAATGATTTTTATTATGAACATGAAACTATATCCAAAAATTATGGTTAAACTCAAAGTGGAAGTATGTTTTCTAAAATGGTCATCTAGACGCCGTTCTTTCGACTGAAATGACTACCTTTACAAAAACGACTTGTAACTTATTTTTCCGACTATAAACCTATACTTTTTCTGTGTAGATTCATAAAATACAGTTCAATATGAAACCATAGCAATTTGATTCATTCAAAACGGATTTAAAATGAAGAAGTTATGGGTAAAACAAGATTGGATAATTTTTATCATTTTAGCTACGTGAAAATTAGTAACAAATCTATTCCAACCATAACTTAATCAACTTGTATTGTATATTATGTAATCTTGAGATACCATAGACACGTATACAATGTTTCGACCTATCATGTCGACACATCTATATATATTTCGGAACAACCATAGACACTCTATATGTGAATGTTGGAGTTAGCTATACAGGGTTGAGGTTGATTCCAAAATATATATAGTTTGAGTTGTGATCAATACTGAGATACGTATACACTGGGTCGTGGATTGATTCAAGATAATATTTATTGATTTATTTCTGTACATCTAACTGTGGACAACTAGTTGTAGGTTACTAACGAGGACAGCTGACTTAATAAACTTAAAACATCAAAATATATTAAAAGTGTTGTAAATATATTTTGAACATACTTTAATATATATGTATATATTGTTATAGGTTCGTGAATCAACAGTGGCCAAGTCTTACTTCTCGACGAAGTAAAAATCTGTGAAAGTGAGTTATAGTCCCACTTTTAAAATCTAATATTTTTGGGATGAGAATACATGCAGGTTTTATAAATGATTTACAAAATAGACACAAGTACGTGAAACTACATTCTATGGTTGAATTATCGAAATCGAATATGCCCCTTTTTATTAAGTCTGGTAATCTAAGAATTAGGGAACAGACACCCTAATTGACGCGAATCCTAAAGATAGATCTATTGGGCCTAACAAACCCCATCCAAAGTACCGGATGCTTTAGTACTTCGAAATTATATCATATCCGAAGGGTGTCCCGGAATGATGGGGATATTCTTATATATGCATCTTGTTATTGTCGGTTACCAGGTGTTCACCATATGAATGATTTTTATCTCTATGTATGGGATGTGTATTGAAATATGAAATCTTGTGGTCTATTATTATGATTTGATATATATAGGTTAAACCTATAACTCACCAACATTTTTGTTGACGTTTTAAGCATGTTTATTCTCAGGTGATTATTAAGAGCTTCCGCTGTCGCATACTTAAATAAGGACGAGATTTGGAGTCCATGCTTGTATGATATTGTGTAAAAACTGCATTCAAGAAACTTATTTTGTTGTAACATATTTGTACTGTAAACCATTATGTAATGGTCGTGTGTAAACAGGATATTTTAGATTATCATTATTTGATAATCTACGTAAAGCTTTTTAAACCTTTATTGATGAAATAAAGGTTATGGTTTGTTTTAAAATGAATGCAGTCTTTGAAAAACGTCTCATATAGAGGTCAAAACCTCGCAACGAAATCAATTAATATGGAACGTTTTTAATCAATAAGAACGGGACATTTCATATACCAATAGTACATACATCTAAAAGCTGTGTATTGTACGAGTACGAATACGGGTGCATACGAGTAGAATTGTTGATGAAACTGAACGAGGATGTAATTGTAATCATTTTTGTTAAGTAGAAGTATTTTTATAAGTGTCTTGAAGTCTTTCAAAAGTGTATGAATACATATTAAAACACTATATGTATATACGTTTTAACTAAATCGTTAAGTCATCGTTAGTCGTTACATGTAAGTGTTGTTTTGAAACCTTTAGGTTAACGATCTTGTTAAATGTTGTTAACCCAATGTTTATAATATCAAATGATATTTTAAATTATTATATTATAATGATATTATGATGTATGAATATCTCTTAATATGATATGTATACATTAAATTTCGTTACAATGATAATCGTTACATATATGTCTCTTTTCAAAATCATTAAGTTAGTAGTCTTGTTTTTACATATGTAGTTCATTGTTAATATACTTAATGATATGTTTACTTATCATAATATCATGTTAACTATATATATAACCATATATATTTCATCATATAGTTTTTACAAGTTTTAACGTTCGTGAATCACCGGTCAACTTGGGTGGTCAATTGTCTATATGAAACCTATTTCAATTAATCAAGTCTTAATAAGTTTGATTGCTTAACATGTTGGAAACACTTAATCATGTAAATAACAATTTCATTTAATATATATATAAACATGGAAAAGTTCGGGTCACTACAGTACCTACCCGTTAAATAAATTTCGTCCCGAAATTTTAAGCAGTTGGAGGTGTTGACGTATCTTCTGAAAATAAATGCGGGTATTTCTTCTTAATCTGATCTTCTCATTCCCAGGTGAACTCGGGTCCTCTACGAGCATTCCATCGAACCTTAACAATTGGTATCTTGTTTTGCTTAAGTCTTTTAACCTCACGATCCATTATTTCGACGGGTTCTTCGATGAATTGAAGTTTTTCGTTGATTTGGATTTCATATAATGGAATAGTGAGATCTTCTTTAGCAAAACATTTCTTCAAATTCGAGACTTGGAAAGTGTTATGTACAGCCGCGAGTTGTTGAGATGTTGTTGTAGGAAAATTCTGCTAACGGTAGATGTCGATCCCAACTGTTTCCGAAATCAATAACACATGCTCGTAGCATGTCTTCAAGCGTTTGTATCGTCCTTTCGCTCTGCCCATCAGTTTGTGGATGATAGGTAGTACTCATGTCTAGACGAGTTCCTAATGCTTGTTGTAATGTCTGCCAGAATCTTGAAATAAATCTGCCATCCTTATCAGAGATAATAGAGATTGGTATTCCATGTCTGGAGATGACTTCCTTCAAATACAGTCGTGCTAACTTCTCCATCTTGTCATCTTCTCTTATTGGCAGGAAGTGTGCTGATTTGGTGAGACGATCAACTATTACCCAAATAGTATCAAAACCACTTGCAGTCCTTGGCAATTTAGTGATGAAATCCATGGTAATGTTTTCCCATTTCCATTCCGGGATTTTGGGTTGTTGAAGTAGACCTGATGGTTTCTGATGCTCAGATTTGACCTTAGAACACGTCAAACATTCTCCTACGTATTTAGCAACATCGACTTTCATACCTGACCACCAAAAATGTTTCTTGAGATCCTTGTATATCTTCTCCATTCTAGGATGTATTGAGTATCTGGTTTTATGAGCTTCTTTAAGTACCATTTCTCTCATATCTCCAAATTTTAGTACCCAAATTCTTTCAGCCCTATACCGAGTTCCGTCTTCCCGAATATTAAGATGCTTCTCCGATCCTTTGGGTATTTCATCCTTTAAATTTTCTTCTTTTAAAACTCCTTGTTGCGCCTCCTTTATTTGAATAGTAAGGTTATTGTGAATCATTATTTTCATAGATTTTACTCAAATGGGTTCTCTGTCCTTTCTGCTCAATGCGTCGGCTACCATATTTGCCTTCCCCAGGTGGTAACGAATCTCAAAGTCGTAATCATTCAACAATTCAATCCACCTACGCTGCCTCATATTCAGTTGTTTCTGATTAAATATGTGTTGAAGACTTTTGTTGTCGGTATATATAATACTTTTGACCCCATATAAGTAGTGCCTCCAAGTCTTTAATGCAAAAACAACCGCGCCTAATTCCAAATCATGCGTCGTATAATTCTGTTCGTGAATCTTCAATTGTCTAGACGCATAAGCAATTACTTTCGTTCGTTGCATTAATACACAACCGAGACCTTGCTTTGAGGTGTCACAATATATCACAAAATCATCATTCCCTTCAGGTAATGACAATATAGGTGCCGTAGTTAACTTTTTCTTTAACAATTGAAACGCTTTCTCTTGTTCATCTTTCCATTCAAATTTCTTCCCTTTATGCGTTAATGCAGTCAAGGGTTTTGCTATTCTGGAAAAGTCTTGGATGAATCTT